>NC_052028.1:16499463-16668613 GCF_015832195.1 Motacilla alba alba
ATCAAGATTCTCGTCTCTTCCCTCGTCCTGGCTGCCCTGCAAAAACCACAAGTGACCACACTGGAGCCTCAGCACAAGCTGGGGACCACACTGGAGTGACCACACTGGAGCCTCAGCACAAGCTGGGGGTGTTCTCTGCCTCCCTCATCCAGCCCTGGCCTCGTTTCCCCATCAGCACCCACAGACCTGCCCAAAGCTCCTCCTTTCCACCCACTTCATTGTTAAGTGTCCCCAAATCCCGGAGCAGCAGCTCAAGGGACACCTTTGAGGTTTGTATTTTTGAGGTTTGTATATTTGAGGTTTGTATTTTTGAGGTTTGTATTTTTGAGGTTTGTATTTCTGCTTCTCGCAGGCAGGTGGGGAGGAAACTTCCCCCCAGCTCAGAGATCTGCTCCTGGCCCAGTGTTTTTCCATTCTTCATGGAGTCACTCCCAGCAAGTGTGAGGGAGTGGACAGCTGCTCCTGGCCCCAGAGGTGAGCAGGAAGGAGCAGCCAGGGGACATCTGTCAGAGGAGGAGGTTCAGGGCACGCCGCTCAGCCCACAGCGTTCGCTCCCTGCAGCTCCCGGCACAAGAACAGCCAGGAAGAACTTGTTCTCCCAGGAGGAGCCAGGAGCAGGGATCCAGGGAAAGAGGGTCAGGGGTGGCAGAAGAAAAGACATTCAATGCTGACAGCCTGCAGGGATGGGCCAGGAAATCCAGCAGTGCAGGGGAGACTGCGGGGAAGCAGCTGGAGGAGAGGGGCTGGAGGGGGAAATCTGGGAAGAGCTGGAAAGGAACTGCCTGGAACGTGTCCCTCCTTGTGCTCTGAGGGGGATCTTTGGGCTGCAGAAAAGGAGGCTCAGGGGGGACCTTGTGGCTCTGCACAGCTCCTGACAGGAGGGGACAGCCAGGGGGGCATCCAGGATGAGAGGGAACGGCCTCAGGCTGGGCCAGGGCAGGCTCAGGGTGGGCACAGCAGGAATTTCCCCATGGAAAGGGGGCTCAGGCCCTGGAACTGCCCAGGGAGGTTTGGATCCCCATCCCTGGAGTGTCCCAGGAAGGGCTGGAGGTGGCACTTGGGGCTCTGGGCTGGGGACAAGGTGGGGATGGGCACAGCTGGAACTCCATGACCTGGGAGAGCTTTTCCAGCCTCAGTGGGATTCTGTGATTGTGCCCATCACTGGGGGATGGTCCTGGGGCGAGCACCAGAAGATGGCACTCCTGGCTGGGCAGCCACCCTGGAGATGAAATTCCTTATGCTTGATCCCAGCCTCTCTCCAAAGCCAGGGACCCGTTGCCAGTCTTTTCAGGGTCACAATTCCCAGCTTTTGTGGGTGACAGCTGCTCTTGCTGGCCAGCAGAGCGTGGCTGGAGGAAGCCATTAATTTGTTTTGCTATTGAAGTTTGAAAAAAAACCAAAAAAGTTTTCTTGCAACCATGACCAAGAAAGGAGGCAAGAGCGCCAGGCAAATAAACAGTCCCAAGTGTCCCTCAGAGCTCTGTTTATGCTTCTCCCCTGAAAAACAGCTTCAACCCAGTGCAAGACTCCAGGACAGAGCTGGGGAAAGGGGGAGAGCTGGGAAAAACAGCCCAGGCAGAGCAGGGGGTCCCTGTCACTGTCCAGGCAAGGGGACAGCACAGTGGGTGAGGTGGGGTTGTGTCCAGCTGGGGACAAGTGTCCTGCAGGAGGCATCTCTGCTTCCCTTCCTCTTCCATGGAGGGGCTTGTGGACATCCCAGCAGGAATGGGGACAGGAAAGGCCTCCTGGATTTGCCCTGAGCCATCCTCAGGGGACAGGAATGTCACCTGCAGGAGCGGTGGCATTCAGGATGGACAGGTCAACATTTGCCAACATTTTCCCTTTCTCCCCACTCAGAGCTTGGCTGCCTCTGCTTTTTCTCACAGTGGCACCAGAGAGAGCAGGTGGCAAGTGGCCAAGCCACCCTCAGTGTGTCCCTGTCCATGTCCCCAGGCAGGGAGTGCAGCAGGGACAGGCAGGGAGAGCAGGGACATGGGCTGTGGCCACAGGTGGCACCTGCAGCGAGTCCTTTTTGCCCTCATTCCACATCCTGGGACCCAGCCAGGCAATATTGATCCCTTGGAGGTGAAGGGACAGGTGCTGGCAACCCAAATCCTATAAAAACCCATCCCAAAAAGCTGCACTGAGATCCCTCCCGGGGTTGGGTGTGTTGGCAGCTCTTGCCTGGTTTAGGTGGCACAGATGGGCAAATTTTGGGAACCAGGGGCTCTCCTGGCTGGCTCTGAGCTCCTCTTCCATGGACAAGGAGAAGATCATTTCCCTGAACTAGAGCATTTTGAGCAATGCCATTCCCAATGATTGTGTTTCTAATCCTCAAGGAATTTTCAGAGAGATTTGGGAAGGATGAGGCTGGATGCATTTTGGAAGAGCTCTGATGGCTTGTCAGAGAGGAGAATCCTGCTCTTATACAGGATGTTCATCCAACTGCTCTGCATTTCCCACAAGAGGAGCTGGGCCACAACCTGCTCAAATCATCCTCCAATCTGTGATTCCTCCCCCAAACTATAATGTCCTTTTTATGAAACCTCCCAGTTCCTGACCTAAAGCCCCCAAAAAATCTTGGCCTCGCTCCTTTCCACTTTCAAAGTTGTGTTTCAGTGCTGAGCAAAGCAATCCCCACTCACAGATTGTGTTTACAGCTGGATTTTGGATCTTCCAGCATGAAAAATGCTGCAACTATGTCAGCTATTCCTTTTCCCATCAGTGCAGAGCAGAGAGATCAGTCCCCTTTAGGAAACTCTTCTCCATAATTAGGAAAGCATCACAGGAATTGTTTATCTTCACCAGGGAGGCTGGTGCTGTGAAGGCTGTGGATTCTGCAAGCACCCCAAAAACAAACGGAGCTTTCCTGAGAGCCCTGGTGGGGTTCAGGGGGGGACTGAGGGAAGGGTGTGTGGCACTGCGGGGCAGATGAAGCTGTTCTGTGCCACTGGCCTGGCAAGGATGGTGCTTTGCCTGTGAAAAGGGCAAAATGGGGCCATTTCCAGTGGGTTTTGCAGGGAATTCTCCTGAGGGAGCCGGTTCTCCTGCACGTGGGGACAGAGCTGAAGTGAGCCCGAGACTTGCAGGGAGAGTTCTGGCTGATTGTGGTCGATTGGGGAAGACTCATGAAACAGAATTAGAATTTTGGCCTTAAAGCTCATCCAGTGCCACCCCTGCCATGGCAGGGACACCTTCCACCATCCCAGGCTGCTCCCAGCCCCATCCAGCCTGGCCTGGGCACTGCCAGGGATCCAGGGGCAGCCCCAGCTGCTCTGGGCTCCTGTGCCAGGGCTGCCCACCCTGCCAGGGAAGGATGTTTTTCCTTCTTGAAGATTTCAGAGTGCTCTCCCTTTCCCTGCAGAGCTCAGGTCGCTCTCACAGGCAGCAGAGTGGTGCCAGGAGGTGGCTGTGGGAAGATGGAAAAATCCCAAGAAGATGGAAATGAGTTTGATTTTCCCTCTTTTTTTCCCCTGGCATCACAAACGGATCCTGGAAATAAAAGGGGAGAAAACAAGACTGCAGAGCAAAAGACAGAAAGCAAACGTGGGGATTCTTGGTTTGTGGCGGGCTGAGCCATGGCCCTGCTGGCAAGGGACACCGGTGGCACTGCAGAGGTGGGCAGGGGGCAGATGGCAGCTCCAGACCTGCTGGAGGGGAATGTGACAGATGAGTAATGCCATGGCTGGCTCCCACAATTACAAGGCAAATATCATATAAAAATCAAAATCAAAATAAAAATAAAAATAAAAAACAAAAATAAAAATAATGGTAAGTATAAATATAAATATATAAATAAAAATATAAATATATAAATAAATATAAATAATATAAAAATAAATATTATATATAAATATGCATAAATTTATATAAATAATAATATAAATATATAAATATTAATATATGTGCATATAAATATAAATATATAAATATTAATAAATACGACTATAAATATAAATATAAATATAAATAAATATATAAATATAAATAAATATATAACTATAAATATAAATGCAAATGTAAATATAGATATATATGTTAAGAGAGCTTTTATAGATTTATAGTTATGTTTTACCCCTTTGTGTTGTTGTCAGGGGGTGCCCTGGGTTTGGGACATTTGGGAGGGTGGGATTGTTACCATGGCAACAGCTGACCTCCAATTGAGATTTAAGGAATGATCTCCACCACTGGGCAGTGAAGGAGTCATGGACAGAACTTTGGGAAAGCTAAAGGGTTAAAAGGTGAAACCTCGATTTGTGGGTGAGCACATGGTGGGAAACATTTCTCTCTTCAGTCTTCTGTTGTATTTTTGATAAGGTTTTAATGAACCTTTTAAATCTTTGGAAGCGAGCAGCATTTCTCACAGGAAGGAGCAGTTTTCCAACACCGGTTTGTGTGGAAGGCTCCGGCGCTCAGGGTGCAGCTCAGGGGATGTGTGACCATGCCTGAGTCACACCAGGCTCTCAGCCAAGGGATCCATGAGCTGCATCCGTGTCCTGCACAGCCCACGGATCCCCATTTCATTCTCCAAGCCGACTCTCCACTCCTTGGAGAGCCACTCCAAGGAGGAATCCCAGCTGGGGGACACAGGAGTGGCTGATGTGCCAGGTCTATCTGATGGAACACGTTTGGCTGGTGCAGATGTGCTCAGAGATGGCTCAGGCCCCTTTATTCCATTGCTATTCGTCAGCCCTCATTAACTCCAGCCCTGCCCTGACAGAGCACTGGCAGCGAGACTGCAGAGCTCAGCTTTGTCCCTGGGACAACTTAATCTTCCTTCAGGCTGTAGCTGCTGTGGAAGAATAAAGCTTCCCTGCTCGGATGTGCTTTCCCAAAGGTCACATCCTTTCCCAACACCCTCCCCTGTAGCCCTGGGCCGTTGTGGGAGGGGAAGGGAGTTTCTGTCCCCACAAAGGGATGTGCTGCCAGTCCCTGCTCCCATTTCAGAGCGTTCCCCCTGCCCTGCCCTGCCTTTCCAGGCTGAAGCAATTTTGGACTGGCTCCACTGCTGGAAGAGCCTCACCCACAGCATCACTGCAGCTTCTCGCTGGACTTGTGTCCCTCAGGGTTTGCTTCTCTCCATCCTGTGCATCCCTGCACTCCCTGGAAGATGCTGCCATGAGGGCTGGTGAATCCCACAATCCCAGAAGCCTTGAGGTTGGAAAATCCCTCCAGGATCATCGAATCTAAGCTGTGCCCAATGCCCACCTTCTCACCGGCCCAGAGAACTGAGTGCCACCTCCAGGCCTTCCTTGGACACCTCCACCACCTTCCTGGGCAGCCCCTTCCAATGCTCGACCACGCTTTCCATGCAGAAATTCCTGAAATTCCTTCTTTTCCCTGTTTTTGATAATCACCTCCTCAGATCCATTTAACTTTTACCCCCCTCTTCACGTGCTCTACGTTTGTTCTCAGCTCTGCAACAAATCCACCTGCTCTGCAGAGAGGCAGCTACAGCCTTGATGTGCCTTTGCAAAGTTTAATTGCCCGGAGAATAATGAAGCTGAGCTTGTCTTTCCCTGCTGAGCAGCAGGAAGGTTGTAAGAGCAGCTGAGCTCTGGCACTGGGGTTTGTTCCAGCCCTGCCCCTACACTGCACCTGACCTCAGTGGGGTCTGGGCATCCTGGCACTGATCCCTCCTGGCCACAGGACAATCTTAAGGGAGGAGTGACAGCAAAGCTGCAGCCCCGCAAAGATTTCCACATCATGGTGGTCAGTCCTGAATTCAGGAGGGGAAAACACCTTCTTTGACCCAGTTTGGTGGAAATGTGCCCTGCACCACCCCTTGCTGGTGCTGGTGAGCTCCTTTCTGTGTAAACCCAAAACCTCTGTGCCAACTGTGGGACAGCTGAGGAGGGCACAGCTCACTGGCCACAGCCTTGGAGGTCACTTTGGCTTTGGTCCTACAGTGGCTTGATGGAGCAGAGGCAATGTTTAAAAGCAGGAAGCAATGCAGATGGATCAGGATCCTCCCACAGCTCTGTGCCAGGGGAGTGTTTCGTTTGCCATTTGAATTATTTCTTTAATTCTTTAGCTTCGTCAGGGCTCACAGAGGGATGTGGAGGCTGCCCTGGGCTCCTCCTGAGCACAGCACTCCAGAGCCACCAATCCCCAGGGAACAGCTGGGAACTTCACCTGGCATGGCACAAAATCTCTGCTGGTTGGCAGCGTGGCTGCTGGAGGATAAAGCCTGGATGGAGAAGCAATAGCCCGGGATTGAGATGTGCAAATAGCTGAATCCTGGGCAGCCCAGTGGGAAAAACTGGCACCGTGACTTGGGTGTGAAAGGTCTGACAGGGAGCAAAGTGGTGCTGCTGATCCAACAGGCATCCCTGCAGGACCTGGGACCTAGAGGTTTGGGGCAAAGCTGTGGAGGGAATGCTCCAAACCCACTGCAGGGCTGAGCTTTCAGTTTGCGTGGGCCTGACAGCAAATGTCCCCCGTGTGTGACTGTCCCAGACCTCAACACTTGGCCCTCAGGGTGTTTCCTGCATCCCCCAAAGCTGCCTGGCCCATCTGAGGATCCAAATCCATGTGCTGGGAGCGTGGTGGGAGAAGGTGGCACTGAGGACTCAGCCTGTGGTCACTTCAGGGCTTCTGGAACACCAGGGTTGGCTTGAAAGGGGCACAGCTCCTTCACAGCCACATCTTGGGTGGATGTGTTTTCACATCTTGGGGAGAAGTGTTTTCACATCTTGGGGAGATGTGTGCTCACATCCCGAGGGGCTGTGTTTGCTCTTCTTGCTGGAGGAAGTGGTCACAGCAAGGCTTTTCTCTGCTGGAGGAAGTGGTCACAGCAAGGCTTTTCTCTCAGTGCACTGCACACTAATATTTATTATTTTCTAACTCTTACATTCTACATCATTTTCAAGGCACTCCTCCCAAGGAGCCGCTGTGCTTGCAAGAATTGTGAGGTTGGAAAAAGGGAATTTGTCAGCTGGGAATGCTGTCCCCAGCTTGGATGGATTTCTGATAAAATCTGCCTTCCAGAAGATAATCAGGATGGTTACTGTGAAAGCAGGAAAGTTTGGGGGATGTTGGGTATGAGGGAAATGAGGACATCTGAGGTTTTCCTCAGCCTGAGTGAGGAACATGAGCTGAGTCACCTCTTTTGAAGATTTCTTGGGTGGTGGTGGAGTCCTTCAGCTCTAAACCATCATTTCTGTGTGAAGAACCCTGCAAAGTTGGTATTTCCATGAATATTTCATATTTAATGTGAGCCAGAAGAAGGAGCAATGCACAGTCAGTTGTGAGTTCCTCCCCAGGAAATGGAATCACTTCAGAAAACACATGGAGCACGTCGCTGCTCATTAATTATGCACAACTTAATAAATTGCTGCATACAGACTGAGCTCAATTGCTCCATTTTTCCCCAAGCACAGCAGAGTGGAACTAAGCCCTGCCAGATTTGGGTTTCTTGTGTTTTAATTCCTCTGGGGGGAGCATGTGGACATTTCTTATCAAACTCAGAGTGAGAAATAACCCTCCCTGCTTATCAGTGACTCCTGGAGCTGGATCAAAGGATGTTTGCTTCGTGGATGGAGTTCAGCAGTGCCTGACTTGGAAGCAAACTGGTTTCCTGCCATGAGTTCTTCCATGCCTTGTTCTTGCATGGAATCTTTGTCCCTGGATCTCCTTGTCTTTCTATCAGTCCTCTGTTCAGATTTAGCCCTTATCCAGGGGAATGCTGCCAAGGAGATCTGTGGAATTTTGTCCTCAGTAGATTGAAAATTTGGGGGAAAATGCTGTTTATGGAAGAAGGAAATGACTTACACATTTTTGGGTCAGGTTTTGTGTGTGAGTGTCCCACAAGGATTTCCCTTCCCCCAAATGTGCTGAAGTTTTTCATTTTGACAGCTTGAAAGAAGCCTTTCAGCCTCATCTTTCAGAATCAGTACTTGGTTTTTCCCTTTTGAAATGTGACCTATATTTTAGAAAAGACGTAAAAAAGAAGAACCAGTGGTCCCCAGATAAAATAAACCTCTTGGTTTTGGTCTAGTTCATCTTCTTTGTCGCTGCTGTTTTACAAAACAACAGACGTGGAAATGCAGCTCTGCTCGGGCTCAGCTAATTAATTTTCCTCTGCTTTCTTTGTTCACCCACCAAGCTGAAAAATTGGCTGTTCCTACAGCTTTATTTGGAAATGGGCTGGGAAGGCTCCTTATTCAAACAGTCAGACTGTAGGAAATGCCATGGGGATCTCAGGAGGAATAACACTGGGGACAGCGCTGGGCTTGGGAGCATTCCTCCCGTTCTTTGGTGCAAAACCCCACTTTTTGCAGGAGAGAAGCAGAATTTGTGGGAATTAGCGAGGGGTGATGGCTGCTTTTGAAGGAGCAGGGTGAGAGAAACGATCCCAGGTGCCAGAGGTGGCTGCCGGGGCAGGAGCAGCCATGGCTGCGCAGGCCGGGCGGAAGGGAGGCTCCAGGGCCCGAGTGACTGAGGCGCTCCAAGACACGGCTCTGGCTCTGTTTGCTCGAGTTATTTTTGCTCCTAGCGAAGCCCCGGGCTGGTGGAAATGAGCTCAGGAGCTCAGTGCTTCCTGTGGTCACCTGCCAGGCCTGGGGGGGCTGCAGGGCCTGTGCCAGCTCCAGGCCACGCTCCCTCTGCTGTGCCGGCGTCCCCGGGCTGGGCAGGGACAGGGGACAGTCCCCACGTGTCCCTGCTGGGCAGTGCCAGCCCCACAGCCCCCAGTGGTCCTTCCCAGGGCTCCAGCAGCCTCCCCAAAGCCACAGCAGAGCCTGTCTGCGTCCTCCCAGGGGACGTCCACATTCCCAGAGCGCTTCCCAAAGGAGCGCTTTGCTTTTTCCTGGATTGCTGAGTGTATTCCAGAGAAATTCCACAGAAAGCCTGGAATAAATGAATCTTTTCCTCTGACTTCCTTTAACTCTTGGGGCGCTGAACTCGTGGGAGGTTTCGGTGGTTTGGAAATGGTGCCGCAGGAGGTGGAGAATGGAGGTGGCTGGGCGAGTCGTGCAGCTGGATACTGCCAGCGGATGTGGAACACTGGGCCCAGGTCTGCTGCTTCCAGCAGAAGGAGGACATGGAGCTGCTGGAGCAATTCCAGAGGAGGCCACAAAGTTGATAAAGGGACAGGAGCACCTCTCCTGAGAAAGGGCTGGGAGAGCTGGGAGTGTTCAGGCTGGAGATGAGAAGGTTGCGTGGAGACCTCACAGCACCTGCCAGAGTCTGCAGGGAGGCTGGAGAGGGAACTTCATCAGGAATTGGAGGGACAGGACACAGGGAATGGCTTCACACTGAAAATGAGTAGATTTAGATTGGATATCAGGGAGGAATTGTTCCCTGTGAGGGTGGGCAGGCCCTGGCATAGGATGCCCAGAGCAGCTGGGGCTGCCCCTGGATCCCTGGCAGTGCCCAAGGCCAGGCTGGATGGATTTGGAGCAGCCTGGGACAGTGGAAGGTGTCCCTGCCATGGCAGGGGTGGTGGAATGAGGTGATCCTTAAGGTTCCTTCCAACCCAACTCATTCCATGATTCTAAACCAGACAGCAGAGGGGGAGAACTGGTCACACTCACCTACGTGGTGCCCTTCTCTTCCTCACCAGCAGCTCAGTTTCAGCTCCCACCCTTGGGAATGTGTCCTACGGATCGCTCCAGGGACAAGATGAACACGATGTTCCCACTGGCTGGGGATTGCTGCCTGTTTCTGTCTAGGGATGGGAAAATGAGCAGGGAACACTTCAGTGTCCTGATCTTTCCCAAGGAACCTCTGAAGTGCTGGGTGTGGGAGGGCTGCACAATCAGGTCAATGCTTTTTGGGCTACAACAAAATTCCTCTCTAATTCCCAAGGTTCCAAGAACACGGAAGCCCTGTCCTGGAGCAGTTTCCAGCAGGGACACCATGAACAAGTCAGCTTTAATCTTATTATCTCAATGATGCTCTTTATTAGCCTAAATCAGCCTGGCATCCTTTTGATGTCTGTCCAGGATGGATTGGATCTCTCCGTGCTGGAAAGGCCATGGAGAACTCTGTTCCTGGACTGCAAATAAGGAGGAAAGAAATCTTCCTTGTTGATGAAGTGTTCAAGAGCACAAAGGAGGGGGAAAATGGAATGATCAGAGAGAGGTCAGACCTCCTGAAAATAGGGTGACTTTTGGGGAACAAAGCCCCCGCACTCCAGGAGGAAATCCCAGGCCCCAGCACAGGCTGGGATGGCCCTGCTGGAGCAGGGAGGTGGCACCAGTGACCCACTGTGGTCCCCTCCAACCTGACCCATCTGGGACTCTGGGATGTTCCCAGGAGCCCATGGTTTCAGACCTGATGCTGATAGGAAGCAGCTTTTCTCTTCCTGGAGCCAAAAAGAGTTGAATGGAAGCCCTGTGTAATTCCAGGGCGTGGTGGGTGACAGCACCATGATATCACTGCCTGGCAGTGCCAGCACCCTGCTCCCATGGCACAGCCCAGTGCCTTTCCAGGTGTGGCAGCAGGAGATGGGATCTCACCTGCCTGAACATCCCAGCATGGCACCGACTCCTCAGCCAGGGAGGAGAGGAGAAGTCTTGGCTTCAGCCCCATGCTTCAGACTGATCTCAGCAGGCTGCTTGTATAAGCATTTTTAATTCTTTAAAAGCATTATCTCATCGGGTTATTTAATCAGCATTTTCACTGTTGGGTTTGTTGTGCTCACAAAGCTTGAGCCAAAAAAGGGGATGGGCCAGAAATGAGGGTGAACCTGCCCAGTCTCCCTGTTCAGGCTGCAGAACTAAAATTCAGCAGAGAAAGGAAACCCAGGAAGATCAATCCGTGCCTGAGCATTGCTATTAATGAATGCTGATAAGGGAAATAATCTATTTTTAATACTCAGGATTTCTCTCTCAAGCACACCCCTCCAAAGTCCATTCTGCTTCCCCCATGCTCATCCTCTGGCTGAGGAAGCCCCCCTGTGAGAAGGACTCGGTTCCCATGGGTTCCCAGCTCCCCAGCCCTAAACAGGGATTCAGGGAGTTGGGGCTGCTCAGATTCCTGGATCTGCTTCATCCAGGAGAGCTCAGGGTGAGGAGAGGAGTCTGGCAGGAATGAAAAATACGCAGAGCAACCCGGGCTGCAGTGGGTAGAAAGTCCAGTTGGAATGAGGGAGATAAATTCCCAGGAATTTTAGGCTTTAGGGCAAGAGGATAATTCCTTGGCTTTCTCTAGACCTGTAAGTCTGACCATCCTCTCTCGTTCCAGCCCTGGCCTCTGCTCAGAGCTGTGCCTCTAATTGTAATTAACTCCCAGAGAATGAGTTAATTACAACACATCATTGCCTCAGAGTCCACAGAGGGAAAAGGGAGCCCTGGCACAGCCCATCCCACAGGATCAGATCCCTTTGCCACCCATTATCAGCTTTCCCAGGGCACTGATTTGACAGAAATTCCCCTCTGGACTCTGGGGTGAGGAAACTCCCCGGCCCCAGGGTGCAAAATTGCAGCAGAGGGGAAGTGGAGAAGGGACATTAATTCATGGGATGGCTTTAATGTGGGCAGATATTTCATATTTCCCTCCTGCAAATGCTCCAGGAATACGAATGGCCTCCAGCAGGGACTGCTCTCAGAGTTATGTTTTGTTGTTGGAATGAAAATCAGGGAATGAATTTACCCTGGACACAAGGTGGTGGGCAGCAATGGGATTGGCAGGAGCAGGAATTTGTCCCTGGTATGAGAAGAATCTTCTGAATGTGACGTTTCTCATCATTAATAAAAAGCAATAATTTTAATTAAAAATATAAACATTTCTAACAGCTGGAGATGCTCACTTGCAATGCAGATCCCTCCCGTGCTTTTATTCAGGAAGAAAAGGGAAAATGAGCTGGTTCCAAAGGATTTTTTTTTTCACTTTTAATAGAATCATGGAATCATAAAATGATTTGGGTTGTAAATATTCAAGGCAAGGTTGGACAGCCTTGGAACAACCTGGTCCAGTGGAAGATGTCCCTGTCCATGGCCAAAGGTTGGAACAGGAAGAGCTTTAAGGTCCTTTCCAACCCAACCCAGTCTGGGATTCTGTGATTCCAAGAAGGAGAATGCACCGTGGATATTTGTCCTCATAGCTCTGGATGTTTATTAAAGATAAAGGTTGGAAAGAAAAAATTTTTCAAAGCCAGCTCAGCCCCAAGAGGTCTGGCAGAGGCAAAATCCTTCAGGGGCTTGAAAAATGGTTGAGTAACATTAACTTGGTGATTTTTAGATGTGAGCAGTGAGTAGAATGAATATAGATCGTATATTATAACACAGACATGGATGGCCTGAGTTATTTAAGGTCTAAGATTATACATGAGTTATTTTATATTTTATATATAGCACGTGGCATTAAATAAACCCCTCAGCATCTGCCAAGAGAGCCCCAAAACTGTCTCTGGAAACAGCCCAGGTCTTTTCCAGTGCCTCTATAAAGAGCACCTGCATTCAGTGGTCAGCAAATGTTGCCCAATTGATGGCAACTGTTGTCAACATCAACAAAAATAGATGGAATAATGAAAGATTTCTGCTGACACTCTCGGATACAACGTGTGCAGCTTCCACCTGACCACAGATCCCTGACAAATTCTGTTGGCTACAAGCTGAACAGATTTTTTTAGGGAAAAATTCTCTGGGGAGAAGCTGCCAAAACTCACATTACTCTCTTGGTGACTTCACTATTGCATTGCTGGTATTGTTCATGCTGCTTTTTAAAATGTTGTCATGTTAATATGCTATTTAATAATATCATGTTTTGTTCTAAAAGATAAAAATAGATTTTAAAAAGCATCAGGGGCCAATACCTCTTCTTCCACTGCAGATGTTCCCAAGCCTTAAAGAAATCCCAAGAGTCCCATCACAAATATGTGACACAAAAAAGGGCTGGTCCTGGTGCATCTGAAGTGAACTCAAAGCCCTGTGGAAGGATGAGCCTCTTCCCTAAACAACTGATCCAAGAGCTGATGGAAAGGAAAGGAGACTGGGAATAAATCCTGGTTTTTCCAGCAGTTTTATTCAATTTGCCTTTCCCCCATGGGATTATTACCAGAGGTGCTTGATTTGAGCTGGGTGAAATATTCCAAGGTGCCAGGATTTCCCTCTTTATTCACCACAGGAATTTGATTCCTGTTGACAAGTTGGGAATCATTAGGATAAACAATCTCCTTAGGAAGCCAACCCATCCTGGCCCCACATAATTGTTATGTAAGTTCTTGGTGTCCTGAAAAACAAATTAATTAAATAAATAAAGGGAAGGGTAGGAAAGTCATTAAAATAATTGGCTTCCTAATTTGCTTGATCAGAAGCAGCAGCATGGATTTGATTCCCTAGGACAACGTGTCCTGCTTTGGGAAAGGAGGAAACACTCCTTGTCCTGCTCCACTGGGAGCTCCAAGCAGCACAACAGGCTCAGTTTGACTCCCATCCCACCCCCAAAGTGCTGGGATTTGCCCAGGACAAATTCCAAGGCTTGAGGAACCCCTGGATAAATGGGGAACACTCGTGGAGAAGCCTCTTGGCCTCGTGGGTTTGAGAGGGAACTAAAGCTGGGTGTTTATTCCAGCTTTAGGGTCCCCATCGGGACCCACGGTGTGGGAAGAGGGAAGAACATCTCCCTGTGTGCTCCACAAGAACCTGCTCCAGCTGGTTTCCAGGGAGGAGCCCCTGAATGCTGCACACTCAGCCCCCACCTTTGCCTCAGCTGCTTTTGCATCAGAAGCCTCAAATTCCCCGTTCCCAACTCTCTTTTCCAGAGGTTTTTTGGCCCAGGCTGGGTCAGCCTTGCTGCAGGGGAGGATACACACAATAAACAGCTTTTTGAGGTTGATTTAATGCCTCACCAGCTCTCCAGTTACTAATCTACCCACAGAGGAGGTTTATTGCTGTGTCTACCACAAACCGATAAAGATTATCACGGAATTAATTCCCGACAAGTGTGTTGTTAGGCTTGGAGCCAAATGTTCCAAGTTATCAGTGTGAATAAATACTTGAGCATAATTTCTCAATGAGCCTGTCTTAAATGGACTTGTAAGGCCAAACCTCTGCAAACAAACTCCGGGAAAAGAGAAAAGAACGAACGTCACCGTGTTCTTGCATCACATCCAACAGACCTGACGCATGTGGTGCAGGGCTCAGGGTGTCTGGGATCCCAAAATATCGCCCAGATTCCCTGGAATGGGGCAGAGCTTCTCCTCTGCCCTCATCATCTTCATCCTGCTCGAAGAAGGAGCATGCAGGGAATGCTCATCCTTCTTGGTTCTTGACCTTCTGTCTTGCCACTTTCTGTCTTGCACTTCCCAGCAGAGCCCTGAGACTTTCATTTTCAGTGAAATTCTCCTGCATTTTCATTTTCAGTGAAATTCTCCTGCACTCTCATTTTCAGTGAAATTCTCCTGCATTTTCATTGTCAGTGAAATTCTCCTGCACTCTCAGTGACATTCTCCTGCACTCCCATTTTCAGGGAAATTCTCCTGCACTCTCAGTGACATTCTCCTGCACTCCCATTTTCAGGGAAATTCTCCTGCACTCTCAGTGACATTCTCCTGCACTCCCATTTTCAGTGAAATTCTCCTGCACTCCCATTTTCAGGGAAATTCTCCTGCACTTTCATTTTCAGTGACATTCCCTCCTTTCCTGCCTCTTTTGAAGGAGTCACCAGCTCAAACAGACACTGAAGCTCCATGGGCTGCTGATGAGCACAGAGTTCAAAAGCAGCCAGAAACATCTGGGCATTGGCCAGCATGGTTTTCTGTTTGTGCAAGTGACAGAAGAGTTTCCATCATCTGTTGAAAAATGATCCTAAAAATAACTTTCCCTCGAGTGCTGCACAGCCAGAGACTTTTCAACCTGTGCAGTGGACAGGGGTGCTGGCAGCTTGGGCACCTTCACCTGGGGGAGGAAGGGAAGGGATTCAAAAAAAACAGGGAAAGGCCAGAACCTTTCAAATACTTCTTGGAATACTTCCAACACTTCTTCTTTCCAGCTCATCTCTTCCCTGGGTTGCATCTCACAGTGTCAGGGCCGTATTCTTGCTGTCCTTGTGGAATAATCTTGCATTTCCTTTGCTCTGGGTTCTGCAGGAGTTTATCCAACCCTCCTCCTTCCGGGAAAAGTCACACTGCTGCTGCTACAGTCCCTGGATGCTGCAGTGGGGCTGCAGGAAAACCTTTGGGAGCATTTTGGAGACTTGGAAACACCTCCAGCTTCTCTCTGAGCTAAAAGCTCCTTTCATTCAAGGTGCTGGAGCAGCAGAATGGGGGTGCTGTCCTGCCTGGGTGCAACAGGGCATCCCAAAAAACCACCTGTAGGTTCCTGGAGTGGCTTCAAAGAAGAGGGTAGAGGTGGTGGGACAGAGAAATGTCCCTGGGCCAGTGGTTTTTGCGGCAGGGCTTCAGCAGCACTCTCAGAGGTCAGCCTGTGATTTATGAGGAGATGGGAACGGGGCCAGGCTGGGCCCAGTCCCACTGTGGAGCTGGTTCCTACGTCTCAAAGTCAGAGAAAAGCATCTCATCTTTGTGTTGGAAGATATCCCAGGGCAAGGTCGGTTTGCCTGGCTGTGGAAACTGTGCCTGAAGAGGACGTTGGGCAGGGGAGTGGCAAAAAAGTCGATGTTTTGGGGCAGGAGGGAGCCGGCTGACACCTCTATCTGTGCAGCGGGGCAGGCCGTGGTGCCACGGGCCACTCTTCTGCTTCAGGGATGGGGAAAAGCAGTGCCTGTCCCCCAAAGGACACAAAGGGATGCTGGAGACACTCGGAGACACATAAAGTGTGGGATGTGGTTCAAACCCTGGAGCTGGCAGGAGAGAGGAACTCAGATTTGGCCAGTCCTGGTGATCTCAGCCTTTGGAGAGGGCAAATGTTGATGTGCCTCTGCTTTGAGGGGCAGAATCGTTTGTGGAGCCCACCAAGGGCCCCAGAGCAGCTTCCTCAGGGTTTGAAAGAGGCTGAGGCTGTGACAGCACTGCCATGAACTGCAGGAGAAAAATTACTGTTCAGGCAAGCAGAAAACACAACAAAACCATAGCAAAATCCTGGTGGCATTCCCAAGGTAAGCAAGGAGCAAGGAAAGAGCAAAACTGGGCAAATAGAGGGCCCTTCCCTGTCGGAATCCTGTGGGCAAGAAAAATGTAAAACTGGGCAAGCAGAGGGCTCTTCCCTGTGGGAATCCCATGGGTCACATCAGGCAGTTCACAGTGTGCTCTCAACAGCAGTTTCTCACCAAGACTATCTCCCTTCTTCACTCATAAAATTGTAATTTAAAAGAATTTTGAATGCTTTAAAAGTCCCTGACTGCCACAGAGGGTGGGGAGCATCCACACCTCGTTCCTCCTGCCTCAGCCTGGGATGACCTCGGCAGCCCTGGCAGCACCTCCCGCCCCAGGAGGAGCAGGGAACTTTTATGGCCTGTTTCAGGCAGCAATAAAATGTTTCACACCTGGATTTTGGATGCCTGACTGCTGGAAAATGCTTGGGAAAGCCGCTGGTGGAGCCTTTAATGATGGCAATTTTGAGGCATCACTGAGCACTCTCCAACAACCCTCGGCCGCATCAAAATAAATAAAGCAGCAAAATATTTGTGATGTCATTATTGCCTCGAAGGGAGAGCTCTCCAAGCTCTGCTGAGGGCACCTGGCAGAGGTTTCCAGAGGCTGAAGGTGGCAAAGGGCTCCAGGAGGTTTTCCAGGAGAGGAAGCCAGGCAGGCTTGGAGCTGAGCTCGGGCACAGCCCAGGCGGGGTTTGCAGGCTCCTGCCAGCCTGGCTTTGTCCCCATCCTGTGGCTCCCATTGCCGGGCTGTCCCCGCCAGGAGCAGGGTGTAAATTACTAATTACCAAGCTCATTTGTGCTGCTGGGAGATCTCCAGCAAGGGCTCCCCGGAGAGGGATTCCCTAATCTGCTCCTAATCACCGAGGCTTCAAAACCATGTATAAGCTGTGCCTGGGTATTGGGTTTGAGGGGTGCCCTGATGAAGGAAGGAATGAAGGAATAATGAATCTGAATCCATGCTCCCAGATGGCTAATTTATTATTTTATGATCTATATTATAGTAAAGAATACTAAACTATAGAATACAGAAAGGATACTCACAGAAGGCTAAAAAGATAATAATGAAACTCCTGACTCTTTCCAGAGCCCTGACACAGCTTGACCTTGATTGGCCAAAGAGTGAAAACAATTCCCATGAAACCAATGAACCAAGCACCTGTGGGTAAACAATCTCCAAACACATTCCACAGCAGCAAAACACAGGAGAAGCAAATGAGACAATTGTTGTTTTCCTTTTTCACTGAGGTTTCTCAGTTTCTTAGGAGAAAAATCCTGGGCAAAGGCAGTCCCAGAAAATACAACAGGCCACCACCAAGTAGGGGCGGTGGCCTGTTGTATTTTCTGGGACCCCCGTGGCAGGGAGGAATGAAGAATCTGACTCCGTGTTCTCAGAAGGATAATTTATTATTTTATGAAACTATATTATATTAAAGAATACTGTATAAACTATACTAAAGAATACAGAAAGGATACTCACAGAAGGCTAAAAGATAATAATGAAACTCCTGACTCTTTCCAGAGCCCTGACACAGCTTGACCTTGATTGGCCAAAGAGTGAAAACAATTCCCATGAAACCAATGAACCAAGCACCTGTGGGTAAACAATCTCCAAACACATTCCACAGCAGCAAAACACAGGAGAAGCAAATCAGACAATTGTTGTTTTCCTTTTTCTCTGAGGCTTCTCAGCTTCCCAGGAGAAAAGTCCTGGGTGAAGGGATTTTTCCAGAAAATGTGAATGCTACACCTGGGACTCATCCCTGAGCAAACATCAATCCACTCCCTGTGACACCTCAGCAGCACGGGGCAGCCTTTGGAGCATTTGTCCAGCATTCCTGACATCCAGCTGGTTTTCCTGGCAGTGCTGATGGTGTTTTAGGAATTCCCTGCTGTTTGGAGGGGATTTCAGGAGAAAACAGAGCACCAAAGGCAGCAGGTTTGGGTATTAAATCAGGTTTAATGCTGCAAACGCTCTGGATGTGAGCTAAAAGGTTTGGGAGAGCACTGCTGCGACCAGGGTGTTCAGCATCAATCAAAAATAGAGAAAAGGAAATAAAAAACTCACTATTTTTTTTTTAAGCCAACAAACTGATTCCCAAACAAACCCAAACCCCTCCCTGGTCAAATTCAAGGTGTTACAGCAGCCTTGAGACATTTCAAACTTTAACATTAACATAAAAAAATTACCACAAGCACTTATGGAAGTTGAGGCAGCGGCAAATCTCATTCTGGCTTAAACTCGACTTAGTGACACATTGCCATGGCAGGGGACACGTCCCAGTGAGGATGAGCTGGGAGAAAATCACATTTTGAATTCTTCCTGGCACTGCAGTGCTGCTAATGGAAAACCTGCTGGAAAATGGCATCACCAGTGGCCAGAGCACAGTCCCAGCCTGTCAAACCAGTTTGCCAGCCTGTTACTGGGAGGAGTTTTTCACCTGTAAATTCATCTGTCTTTTCACCCTGAAATTTTTGGATACCACGACAAAAAATAATAAGTACGCTCTAATTTGACACTGCAATCAGCTAGCAGCATAAATTTTCCCCAGCAGCATTTAAATTTCCACACACCCTGTATTTTCCTGACTAATTGAGAATCAAAATTTCTTCTCCGAAAGGGTTTTGATGAAGGCAGCCTGGCTGATTTCTTTAATTAGTGGCAATCATGCAGAATTGTATTTAAAATGTACAAACAGCAAAGACTGGGGGATTCGTCTTGAGCCAGGGGCACCTTTGGTGATTCCAAATGTGGAAGTTTCTTTGGCTCCTAGGTGGAATGGGGTTTTGGCTCAGTTCTGGGGACAAAATCCACCCCTTTTCGGGCACCTCCCTCCTCCTGAGCCACCTCTTGGAGAGAGGCTGCAGAGCCTGCACATCCCCAGGAGCATCCCAAACCAGGCCTAAAACTCCTTCCCTTTCATGAGAACCAAAGCAAATCTTTTCAAAGTTGGTTATCCTCCCCAGGAGATTCATTACCAGCCCAAAAAAAAAAGAGGTTTTAAAGCTGTTCCTGCTGCCAAAGTGAAGAGCAGTGTTTGTGTGGATGTTGTGCTGACACCGTAATGGGCTGCTGCTCGTCTCTGGGATCTGTGGGACTCAGAACACTCTGCTCTTCACATCCCAATTTAGGGGAATTAGTCCTTAATTTGCCTCCATAAATGATGTTTTTTCCTCTCGAGCTGCATCATTTTGGATGAGATCCTCCACAAGAGAGGAGGCAGGGACCTTGTTCAGCTGCTTCTGTGAGGGGGAAGGAGCCTGGATGAGTTTAGAAACCCAAAGTGGCTGCTGCCAGCAGTGCTTTAGGGACAGAGCACAGCAACAGCTCCTCCTCCTTTCTCCCATCCCGGTGGGAACAGCCAGCCCACCTCCTCCAAATCCCTGCTGAGCTCTTTTTCCCATTGGGTGGAAAAAATTGCCCAATCCTGACCATCCCTCAGTTTGGGCAGCTGATGTGCAGCCCTGCCTGTGCTGGAAGTTGGATTTTTGCAGTGTGGGAGGGTGTGGTGGTGTTAAATCTCTCTCTATTCCTTCACCAGCATTCAATTTATTTTAAAAATAAACAAAAAAATCCCCGTGAGCCACAATAGATTGTTTGATCAGCAGAGAGCTGGTTAGCAAAGGAAAATGGGTGGCTGAGCCAGGTGCAAAATTCTTGGAAACAATTCAGGGATTGCACTGGAAGGAAAATACCCCAGGGCAGATGTGACCAGAGGGGGATGGAATTCAGATTCTGCTCGGTTCTCTGAATAAATGAGAGGTTTCTGGGTGGGTGCTCCAAAAAAAACCAGAAAGGAGCTATAAATAAAGGTACTGAGGCACCTTCCCACCAGGAGCTGGGTTCCCTTGGGAGTATTTGATGGGATAAGCTGAGATAAGGGCTGTGAGTGTGTCAGGAAATAACTCACCCTCACTCCCTGACACCCCTGGATGCTTTCATCTCCCAGCTGGTTATAGCCTGGGATAAAAATCCCAAAGGATCCAGGGACACCTTTTCAAACACAAGTGTTGGAAGGAAGGCCCCCAGCCCCAGATCTCTGGTGCATCCATGGGCAGCTGCTCCTGTTTTGTGAAATTTCCATGGTTTCCCCTCAGATTTGGACGTGGTTTTTAAAGCTTGAGCATTTCTTTCAGAAGCATGAGCAGCCTCTGCAGCCTGGGGAGTTTGCTTGGCTTCAGGGAGCCCTGGAGCAGCCCAGGGATGCACATGGAGACCCTCTGCCACGGAATTCACCCTCAGCAGAGCCAGCTGATGGCACCAGGGACCACTGGGATTTCAGGGAATTGGTGCCAAATTGGCTTTTGTGCCTGTTCATCATCATCATCCCTTCCACAGAGGGGTCTGGGCACGGGCAGGGAGGAGTCTGGGACGGAAGGCCAGGGTTGGGATGGTTGGCAGAGCTCTGCAGGAGGATTTTGCACAGGAGCTGCACATTCTGCTCGGAGTTTGGCATGTTCAGCCCTCTCCAACACCTCTGGCACCCTGCAGAGCAAAGAAATAGATGCCAAACTCACAACGGCTCCTTTGGATGCCCAGGGAGAGCCAGGGAAAAGCAACCAGCCACAAAATTCCTTCATGAGGATCTTTTTTCTTGGCTGGGAGTGGAAACTGGGAGCAGCTTTGTGGGATGGGGCTGCCAGAACAAGCTGCATCCATCACCATCCCCATTTTCCCTGGAGGAAGGGGCAGCTGTTAATTTATTTATTTGTCTCTGCTCCATGAATAGGATTAGGGAAAAAAGCCTGGAAAAAGCAGGACAAAGTGCCCCTGCACATGGTGATGAACACAGAGATGGAGCATTTATGCTTGAAGCAGTGGAAGAATTCCAAACATGTTTTCATGTTCTGCATCCTGCCTTTCATGCCTTCAGCAGTAGGAAAAATGTTGCATTTACATTTCTGCCTGGAAAAACAATTATTAATGTTAATTGCACTGCCCAGGAGGTGCGACAGGGGCTGGCCAGGAAGGAATTTTCTTTGCTTGTAAACAGGAAGACTCAACCTTTCCCGCCATTCTCCAGGAAGGTGGCGGGAGCATTCCGAGGAGCTGGAAAATGGGATTTCAGTGGGAAAGGCAGCATAAGGAAGAAAGGAAAATAGGGAACAACAAAGCAAAGGCACCATCCAGGAGCAATCTCTGCTGAGGGGAAAAGAAGGGTGGACGCACCTCAGCTGCTCTTTGGAAGTTCTCCAGGATTTTCCCAACACCCAGGAGCATCCAACATCCTCTCCCCTCCCTAAATCAGAGTTTTCATGGGCAGAAATGTGAGTTATACCCAGAGCTCTGTGCCCAGCTCAGCTCCATCACTGCACGCTGATGGGGTTCCCATGGAAAGGGATATCTGGGGAGGAAACTCTTCATTGCTCAGGCCAAAACTCTGAAACCCAGTGTTTCTCCTCAGGTTTTGACATGGTTGTTAAACATTGAGCATTTCTTTCAGAATCGTGGCTTTTATGGCAAAAAAAATGTGACAGATTTTCCTGATTTGAGGTCTCCACCTCCATCCCTCTGCTGAGTGCAGCATGATGCAGGGCACTGGCAACGTCAACTCTGCCTGTGCAGGCTCTCAAAGAACCTGAGTTTATTTAATTAATTTAATTTTTTTCATGCAGAATTTCTGTGACCCGACCCACGATTTTCCCTGCCAACAATTCCCTGTGGAAATACAGGTATCAGACATGAGCTCTGGTCATCTCTGGTTAACTTGTGTGCAGAAACAAAGGGTGAAGTTGAAAGTTTTGGGTCTCCTTTTGTGCTGCTTTTCAGGTCATTTCTCCTTGGCTCTTGCCAGGACACAGGGAACTAGGGCAGGGCAGCTGGATAACACCAAGCAAGTCATTTCCCCTGGCTTTGCCTCACTGTTCCCACCAGGAAAAGGGGAAAGAGGAATATTAAGTTCTCCTTGAGGGGATAATGAGCTGGCTGCAGGATCCTGAGCCGGCAGTGGCCGGGTGGCCCATGTGTTATTATTTAATATTGGATAAACAAGGCCATTTCCCAGGGGTCTTTAGGATAACATCACCTTTCAGTGAGCGTTAATTGACTTTCACCCAATTTGTGCCTGCATCCCTTCATTAAAACCACACGGCCTAAACCTTCAGCAGACATTTGAAAAGCCGTGTTTCCGTTCTGTCCTGCTTGCCAGCAGTGGTGTTTTGTCCCTTTTTGCAGTGATTCAGAGCCCGTTCCTGTGCTGGCGGTGCCAGCCCGGTGACGCCCGCGATGCTCTGGGGGCAGCTCTGCCCTCCAGCCCCCTCCAGGGACCTGGATCCCTGCAGGAGCAGAGGATGCTGTGCCAGAGGCCAGGTTTGTGATGGAATCACAGCCTGGAGAGCAGATCCCAAAGGAGCCGGGTGCCATCGCCCTCCTCTCGTCGCCACAGCCGCTGGGAATTGTTGGCAGGGAAAGCTGTGGGTCAGGTCACAGAAATTCTGCAGGAAAAAAAAGATTAAAAGCTATTCAAGTGCCCCAGCTCAGGTGCTTTGAGAGCCTGCAGGGACAGAATTCACATTCCCAGGGTGTGCATCGTGCTGCACTCAGCACAGGGACGAAGGTGGAGACCTGCAATCAGGAAAACCTGTCACGTTTTGGCTCTGTCACATGAGCCCCTTTGGGTCGTGGCCATACTGGATGAAAACAGATTTCCTGTAGGGGTATTGGGCTGTTTCAATGTTCCCCCTCCTGCTTGGAGCAACCCCAAGCTTTTGGAGGATGTCCTGCAGCACCAGGCACAGGGATAAGCTCCAAGTGCAGGAGAAGCCCCTGGGAAAGGGCTGTTCATTCAGGGACATGCCCTCCTTTGTGACTTTTGGTGTTTATTCAGGGACATGCCCTTGTCTGTAACTTTTGGGCAAGTTCAGATGCCTCCAAGCCCTGGGATTCCAACCAGCCCTCCCTGAATAGGGAACAGAGGTGTCCTGGCACCAAGGGGAGCTGCCTGGAAAGGAACATCCCTGTGCAGGAACTGAGACTCTTTGTGTGCTCCTGGCAGCCCCTGGCACAGCCCTTCCACTTTTCTCGGGGCTTTTTCTTCCCTTCCTGGCATTCTGGATTCTCTTTGCTCTGGGAAGGGCCTGGTGCCAGAGGTGCTTCTGCCAGCTTGAAGTGGGGCTGCACCCCAGGATGCTGTGGGGGGAAATGCATTTACACCAAATCCACAGGCTCAGGAATGAAATAACTCATTGAGTTAAATCACTCGCCTTGGGCGATCAGAAATGAGATTATAGGCTGCAGGCATTTCTGGGACATCCGTGATGGATTCAGAGGAGTCAGCAAGGGCTTGGCTCTTCAAGAAGTTTCTGGAACTACCAGTGCACTTTCAAGGCTTTTGCTGAATCCTTACAGCTTTGAAGGGAGTTAATTCAGTGCAGCAGGTAAAACTGTCAGGAAAGGCTCCTGAGGCTTTCATAAAAGCCTGCCTGAGTGTTGAACTGGAGCTCAATGTGGTTTGTGCAGCTCCTGGAAGAGCAGGGAAGGATTTAGGATAGGAAACACTGTGCAGGTACTTGCAGCTCAGTGTCAGCTGCTGCAGCAGGATAATTCCCTTCCTGCTCCCCTTCCCAGGCTTGCTTTAGACACATATTCCAGTCTAATCCTCCGTATTCCTTTTTTGTTTTGTTTTGTTTTGTTTTTTCCTGTCCCAGAAATACAAAGATTCAGGATTTAGGACTGTGAGATTCAGTGGGCTTGAAAGGAGCTTGCCTGGAGAGTCAAACACACAGCAAAATGTCAAGGATTCACTTGAAATCCTATCTAATAAGGCCTCCTGCCAAGCCTATCCGCGGCAGCAGGAGCTTTTCTATCGCCTCTAATGGGCTTTGGGAAACGCTCTGTGGCACAGCAGGGAGCTCTCCTCTGGCAGAACGATCCCTCCTGGAGAATGGTGGGGTGTGGGAGCAATCCAGGTGGCCCTGGGTGGCCTCTCCTGCCTGGGGCTCACTGGTTCCCTTCTCCAGACGGAGGGCAGAGGGGCTCTGCGGGGGAAAGGCTGCACAGGGACTGGGATGGGGCTGCTCTGGTGAGGAGGTGATGCCAAAGAGGGGAGAAATTCCGGAAAACAGGCAGGAGATGTCTTCCCAGCTTCCCAGCTTATCCCTGCTGCTTCATTTGGATGAAATTCATTAGCTGTGCAAGGGAAAAGTGAAGGTGGTTTGTGCCAGCCTGGTGTGATTTGGAGCTGGGCTGAGTTGGTGACTCCCCCTGAAGGGCTGCAGGTCCAGGGCCACGTGGAACAACAACAATGGGAGAGCCTGGAAAAGGGCTCTGCGTGCCTGCTTTGTACCCTTGGAATTATGATTCCGTCCTCTGCCACTTGCTGATGTCAAAACATCATTTCCAGCAGTGTCAGAGCTTATGAAACGTCCCCATTTCCCCAGGAAGAAGCATCACAGAACTCCTGCTCCTTTGTGCCTTCTCGTGGCTGTTCTCACTCCAGAGGTCAAGTGGAGCAGGAGCTGTGGACACCTTCCCTGGATGTGGACATTCCTCCAGGAGATCAGGGATATTCAGCCCATGCCCAGGGAGAGGAGAGGGCCTGTTTTAAAGGAAAATAGGCAGGGACAAGCAGAAATATTTGGGAGACTCAGCTTCCTTCAAATTCCAGAGGCTACCAAGGAAGAAAGCTTCTTTTTAAGTACTCTATCCCACAAATATCCTAAAAAAAATGCAGGGAGGTGAATGGGGGAAATCCATCCTGCTAGTTTGTTTGTGAAGTACCTTGGATGACACAAACTTCTCCCTGGAGCCCAATGTTCCCAGAATTGTTATCAGCTGCCTGGCTATCAAATAATCAGGGGAGACAAAGAGGAGAATTTTGGCTCCTGGCATGAGGACTGATGACCCAGTTGAGCATCCCATTTCCTGGGAGAAGGAGAGGCCCGATCCCTTGGGACAGAGGGAGAGGAGGGCTCCAGAAATCCTCCCAACAATGCAGAGAAATTCCCAGTTTGGATCTGGGGGGGCAAACTGGCAGTGGCTGGTGGGAGGACTTTGTGGGAAGCTGCTGGGGAAGGATTGGAAAGTGGAGGAAGAGGGAATGTGCTGGTGAGCCAGAGGGAGAATTCTCCAGGGAAAGGACTATAAGGAACAGCAGGAAAGAAGGGAAAGAGCAAAACCAGGATCAGATGAACAACGTGCTCAGTGGAAGAGCCAAGGAAGGGACAGCCTGGGGAAACGGAGGGAGAAATGAGGCACCTCACCCTGAATCCCCTGGGACACTGCTACAAGCAGCAGGGATTTGAGAAGGGCAGGTCCCGAGGCTGTGGATGCAGCAGGGATTTGGGAATGGCAGGTCCCAAGGCTGTGGATGCAGCAGGGATTTGGGAATGGCAGGTCCCAAGGCTGTGGATGCAGCAGGGATTTGGGAATGGCAGGTCCCGAGGCTGTGGATGCAGCAGGGTGAATTTGGGAATGGCAGCATCCCGAGGATGTGGATGCAGCAGGGATTTGGGAAGAGCAGGTCCCGAGGCTGTGGATGCAGCAGGGTGAATTTGGGAATGGCAGCATCCCGAGGATGTGGATGCAGCAGGGATTTGGGAAGAGCAGGTCCCGAGGCTGTGGATGCAGCAGGGATTTGGGAATGGCAGCATCCCGAGGCTGTGGATGCAGCAGGGATTTGGGAATGACAGGTCCCAAGGCTGTGGATGCAGCAGGGTGAATTTGGGAATGGCAGCATCCCGAGGCTGTGGATGCAGCAGGGATTTGGGAATGGCAGCATCCCGAGGCTGTGGATGCAGCAGGGTGGATTTGGGAATGGCAGCATCCCGAGGCTGTGGATGCAGCAGGGATTTGGGAATGGCAGCATCCCGAGGCTGTGGATGCAGCAGGGTGGATTTGGGAATGGCAGCATCCCGAGGCTGTGGATGCAGCAGGGATTTGGGAAGAGCAGGTCCCGAGGCTGTGGATGCAGCAGGGTGAATTTGGGAATGGCAGCATCCCGAGGCTGTGGATGCAGCAGGGATTTGGGAAGGGCAGCATCCCGAGGCTGTGGATGCAGCAGGGATTTGGGAAGGGCAGGTCCCAAAGCTGTGGATGCAGCAGAGGGGAGGGAGGTGCCTGAAGAGCAGCCCAGGCTCCATCCTTTCCCAGGGAATGCGGGCAGCTCTCCAGCCCTGCGGGGTGAAGGGCACTGCACTCCCCCAGGCAGACGCCAGGCAGCCCACCGAGAGCAGCAGAGGAAAGAAAACAAAGCAGAACACGAAAGGAAAGAAAACAAAGTCACCGGGATTCCTCGGACTTCAAAGCCCTGTGGCACGCCCGGGTGTTGCTGCTCGGGCTGGGAGCCAGGGCTGGGATGAAGAGGGGAAAAGCTGCTTCATCTTGTTCTGCTCCAAAGCTGGGGCAGCCCTGCCAATCGAGCACCTCAGAGACGGGGAGACAGGAGAAAGACTCAGAGCTGTGTCTCCAAACACATCTCAGGGGCACCAGGTCACGCTAAAAGCTGCCCTAGGTGACATTTGTCTTCTGCATCACCTCCACGACAGCATTTAGCACCTAAACTCATGAAAATTCCAAGTTCCCAGGCTGCCGATGCATCCCAGAAAACTCCACCTCACAGCCAAGCTGTGGCATGGCTGGAGCTGAACTTAAGGAAGAATTTTTTGGAGGGGAAGAGTTGGAAAGCTGATCTTGAAGAAGGAGTTTGTTGACAGAGAAATTGGGAGCCCAGAGTTTGGTAAATATTTAAAAAAATACATAAAAGTCTGACTCATGTTCACAAATGAGTAAAATTAAACTGCTGACATTATTCTCAGAAGTCTCAAAGGGACTCACATGGAAAACTGCTATGAAAAGTTTATAAATGGTGGCATCAATTATTAATTTTATTAAAACGTGTGCTCACAGAGCAGCACTCAGGAGCTGCTGCAGGGATTTCAGGCAGGGCTTGGAGCAACCTGCTCCAGTGGAAGGTACCCATGATGGGGGCTGGAAGGAGCTGATCTTTAAGGACCCTTCCAACCCAAACCATTCCGGGATTCTGGGATTCCAGGAACCAGCCAGCAGAGGAGCAAGCAGAGGTGAAGCCAGCACTTTTTGCCATGGCCCTGCCACACGTGGGATATCACCCGAGGAGCAGCTGGGATGCTGTGACTTGTCCTTGTGCCCTGGGGCTCCAAAATCTTCACTTTGGGCTGTGGGGGCAGTGGGAGATGGGGCTGTTCCAGCTCCACATCCACCTCTGTGTGGTTTGGGGCTGATGAAGTGGTGGGAGATAGGGCTGTTCCCAGTTCCATGTCCACCTTTGTGTGGTTTGGGGTTAATGAAGCAGTGGAAGATGGGGCTGTTCCAGCTCCACGTCCACCTTTGTGTGGTTTGGGGCTGTTCCCAGTTCCATGTCCACCTTTGTGTGGTTTGGGGCAGTGGGAGATGGGGCTGTTCCAGCTCCTCATCCACCTCTGTGTGTTTTGGGGCTGATGGAGCCTCCTCTCTGCTGTCGTTCATCACCTGCAGCTGGGGTTGTGTCACCCAGTGCCGTGCCAGCGTGGGGCTGGCTCTGCCTCCTGCACTGCGCAGCTTTGGGCATCACAAAATAAATGTGTATCAAGGTGTTACTGTCCAAAAAAGGGTTGTGCAGGTGCTGAAAGGCCAGCCTCGAGTGCAGCCTCCTCTGCCCAATTTATCCCCAGAGCAGCAGGGTGAGGAATTGGGGTCCAGGCTCTGAGGTGCAGCTTCCCCAGGGGAGGTGGCAAGCCCTGAAATCAGCCCTGAAATCAGCCCAGCTTGGATTGCTCGTGACTCAGAGGTGTGAGTAAATGTGAGAACACTCTGCAGCACGGCTCCTCTGATGGGAACACTCCCTCTTTCACACGCTTCAGAGGTGATTTTTAAAAAAAAAATAAAATCTAAAGGAGCAGAATATGAGCAACAGCCCAGGAATTTATTTGCCCATGTGCTTCCCACCTCTCTCTCACACCTCTGTTCTCCTGCAGCTTTGCCCACGGAGCAGATCTGGGTGGAGTGGAGGGAATAAAGGTAATTTTCTTCAGGGAATCTGTGGTTTTTCACATGGGGTGGCTGCACCTGCACACTTTGCTCAGTGAGGGAGGAAGGCAGAGCTCGGGGGCAGTGACAAGAAAAAAAAAACAGGCAAAT
The DNA here is from genome assembly GCF_015832195.1 of Motacilla alba alba. Taxonomy (NCBI): domain Eukaryota; kingdom Metazoa; phylum Chordata; class Aves; order Passeriformes; family Motacillidae; genus Motacilla; species Motacilla alba. Next base: position 16,527,554 of record NC_052028.1, read on the forward strand.
GTTTCTGAAGCAGCATCTGCTCAGAGGAAAAGGTTGTAGAGATCTTAGCTAAATATTCCTGGACGTGTGTCTGTAAATGGGACTGGACTTTTGAGGGAAATTATTATGGGATTGAGGGAGAACATGGCAAAACAGGAGTGGGGTGATGGAGAGAGCCTGGGAAGGGCTGTCCCTGGAAAAACACTGCCTGTGGCACCTCATCAGGTGCCTCAGCCCTGGCTCAAAACCAGCTCCAAAAGGTAGTTTGGGTTCCTGATGTCCCCCAAGAGAGGCTGGGCGTGCCTGGTGCCCAGGCTGGCATCAGATCCATATTTAACAGCAGTGAGCTGTTTGCCAGCTGCCAGGGTGGAATTCTTGTACTCTGAAGTCCTCACGTGTGAAACATCAAAAGCAAGAGCGAGGACTCTCCATCCAAGCTAAACCCAGCCTGGCAGAAACCAGTCCAGGTGTGAGCACAGAGGCAAAGGCTGTGCAGTGGTATCTGGGTGGAGCTGGGCTTGGGGATTAGCTGAGATCAGCTCCAGCAGTGACTCCAGGGCAGCCGGAGCCGATTCTGAGCCCTGTGAGAACCAGCTGGGAGCGGCTCAGGCAGGCAGGATCCCTTTGGAAACCATCACACTTCGCCTCCCTGCTGTGCTAAAGGCTGAAAGCAAAACCGTCCAGCTGAGGGGGCAGCCCTGGCACCTGGGACATCCCTGGCTGGCATGCCCAGACCAAGAGCTCTTACTTGTTCCCCAAAACAGAGCATGGGAATGGTCTTGGGAGCACCTGTGATGTCTTTATCCGAGGCTGTGGGTGAACACAACAGCCTGGAGAAAAGGAGGAAGAGAGAAAAGGAGAAAAGGAGGCTCAGGGGGCCCTTGTGGCTCTGCACAACTCCTGCCAGGAGGGGACAGCCAGGGGGGCATCCAGGATGAGAGGGAATGGCCTCAGGCTGGGCCAGGGCAGGCTCAGGGTGGGCACAGCAGGAATTTCCCCATGGAAAGGGGGCTCAGGCACTGGAGCTGCCCAGGGAGGTTTGGATCCCCATCCCTGGAGGTGGCACTCGGGGCTCTGGGCTGGGGACAGGGTGGGGATGGGGCACAGCTTGGATTTGATGATCTTGGAGGTCATTTCCAACCTAAGTGATTCTGGAACTCTGGGAAGTGCCACTTTTGGGTGTCACTGAGCCTGTGCTGGCAGTGGGATAAGAGACAGAGCAGGCACTGGAAGGTTCTGTGAGGCCTTCGAGACACCAGTGAGAAGAAGGCCAGAGAAACACAATAATTGGAAGAAAATGGAAATAAACGGGAAGGCTCAAGCTGCTGACACATGAAGGGAAATGGAAGTGGCACAAATTAGGCAGTGACTAATAGGACACTGCAAACAGAAGGAGGGTCACACACCAACAAGGAAAGGAAAGCAATTAGGGGGATCGTTAAGAGAAAGGGAATGACTAATTGAAGGAAAGTGTCAGCTGAATGTCAGGAAATAATTCCTAAGTGGGAGCAGCTCAGGGCTGTGGAACAAGCTCGAAATGAGATTTCCTGAGCTGTTCAACCCTGAGTCAAACACTCAGAATCCACCACTGACCTGGCAAGAACCCAGGCCCGAGCTGCTTCCATGGGAGCCTCTGCTCTTGTCCCAGTTGTTTTAAAAACAAAAATGATGTTCAAGTCCATAAAACACAGCTGAATTTCCACTCAGCCTTCACCACAGGAATCCTTCATTCCTTGAAGCTCCTGGTCAGGCACAGACCTTTGGTTGCACAAAACAGCTGTGGAAAGATCTCCAACGCCGATTGAGCGTGTTTGCCTCAAACCCTTCCTTCTGCTGAAGTTCACAAAAAGCCAAACAACCTCAAATCCTGATTTTATCTTTATTGTCCGCCCTGGAAGGCACAGCCATTTTCTGATTCATTTACTCCCCGTGAGCAGTGCCAGCTTGGTCCCTGGAAGTGCCTGTCTAGGAAGCTGCTGCCGGCCTGGATGGTGCTCTGGTGTTTTCCACTTGACGGAGCTGATTTCCACTTGCCATTCCTTTCTCAAAGTCCCCTGTGCCATGGGGATGGGAAAAGAGGTGAAATCCCAACAAAACTGGTGGAATTCTGGGAACCACAGCACAGGGAGTTTGTGTTGGTCTGGAGTTTGATATCCAGGGATAAACAGCACTTGCAGATCTTTGCTTCCACCCCTGATGAACACAGCACTGCTCTGAAAACCTGGGCTGGCTCCTGAAGTTTGCCAAGAGTTCCCACTGTCTCAGGCCACACTGGCAGGAAAACTCCCTGAAAATTCAGCCCATCCTGGTTTGCCTTGCTGTGTCACACATCTTTGTGTCCCAGGAAAAGCGGAGGTGGCCCCCAGAGCTCTGGGCTGGTGACAAGCGGGACATCAATCACAGGCTGGACTGGATGATCCTGGAGATCTTTCCCAACCTCAGTAATTCTGGGGTTCTGAAAGATTTCTTGTATTGTTTTGAGATCTTGGAGCAGGAAGATTTCCTGGATGGAAATTGCTTCCCAGCCTGCTGAATCCAGCTGCCTGAGGGATGTTTAAATTCCTGTGGTCACCTGGAGCAGTGCTGAAGGTTGGCCCGAGAAGAGTCAGGCACAGAGGTGTCACTGCAGGGCTGATTTACACAACAATGTGAATTTCCCGATGCTGGGAATTGGGAATACAGCTGAGCAGGGAGGAGAGAGGCTCCCTGGGGAAGGTGTGTGGGGCAGGCACAGGGCTTGGGTAATTACCCAGGGACAATTCCCACCACACTCCAGTGACCTCTGCTCTGCTCATCACCAACCAGAGCAAGAGGCAATTAATATTATTTAACTTTTAGCTGGTTTTCCTAGATTTGGTGTTGTTGACTCACTTGGGAGCTGTGTAATTACTTTGGAAAGGTGAAAGGTTTCCAATCAGCCAGGACAAAAACAGAAAAAAAAAATCACTGACCCTCTGGTGGATGTGGGCTCTCCTCTGAGCTTCAGCTGTAGTTCCTCAAGCTGCTTTTCTGCTCATATTCTCATTTTTCCTTCAAGAGCAATTCCTCAAGCACAATTCCATGAGCACTGCCAGGCCTGTAGGTCAGTGCTGGCTTTGTACCCACACCCTCAGGATTCACTCAAGTTTTGCTCAGTGCCCACCTCAGCTAGAGCTTGTTATCCACATTTCCCTGGCAGGGCAGGCTCCAGGTGTGGGCACAGGTGTTATCCACATTTCTGGGTATAATCCACCTTTTTTTTAAAAAAAAATTAAAGACATTTAGTGAAGAAAGTTACATTATACATCAAGAACTTACAAAACTTCTGTATAAAGAAAATAAATGTTGCCCAGTTTTCTTGCCCCTCATGAGAGAGCATTGGACAGAAACCCCAGGAGTCACATTTCAGAACTGCTGGGGTCTTGGCAGTTGTCCACCTGTGCGGGGTGTCTGTAAGTAAACAGAGGCTGAAGCCAGTGGGAACAGGTGAGGAACAGCCCAGATTTTGCAGGTTGGGCACAGTGTGTTATCCACATTTCTCTTGCAGCTGTTCAGAGGGGGAACAGCCCAATTTTGCAGGTGTGGGCACAGTGTGTTATCCACATTTCCCTTCCAGAAGGAGCTGCTGATCAGGTGAAGAACAGCCCAGATTTGCTGCAGGTGTGGGCAGAGTGTGTTATCCACATTTCTCTTGCAGATGTTCAGAGGGGTAACAGCCCAGATTTCCTGCAGGTGTGGGCACAGGTGCTGCCCTGCACTCAGCCAGGTTCTACATGGACCCATCTTCAGAAATCCTCGCTCTGAAAGCTGTGATTATCCCCAATTCCTCCTTCCCTCCTTCCTCCCCTGGCTCCTTCCTGGTACTGGAGCAGTGCTGGGAGCTCTGTTCCTGGAAAGGCTCCCTGGAGCCATCGAGGGACTGATTTCCAGCTCTCCTGTGGCACCAGCAGCACAGACCTGCTGGCTGCACTCAGTGTCCAGCTGCTGTTCCCATGGTGGTGTGGAGCTGTGGAGAGCCACGTGCCCCCAGCTGCTGGCCCCGGCTCCTGAAAAGAAAAATAAAGGCAGAATTTTCCCTCTGCTATTTTTGCCTCGAATTCTGTGTCCTCAGCACGACGTCAGCTCTGTTCTTTCACGGCGTGGCGTGAGGAGAGAGGAGAGCAATCCCTGGGAATTCTGTCCAGGAAAAGATGGTGGTGGGGTCACTGGGGCTGCAGGGGGAGCAGGCTCTGTCCTGAAGCACCCAGAGCACAAGCCACGGTGTTGAGTGATGGAAACTGATAAACAGAGATCTCCCCAGGGAAAACATCCCCCCATTCCTCAGGGAATAAACCACAGCTGCCAGCATGGGCCTGTGACAGCTCTGGGATTGCAGGGGGAGGCTGTAGGGTCTCCAACCTCTTCAAACACCCCAAAACTGCATTTATTGAATGAAATTGTTGTCTTCTTTTAGCTTGTCCTTATCCAGAAGCTACCTCAGGTGTCTGACAATGCCTTGTGATGCGTCACTCGCCATGTCCCATCTGTGCCACCATTACAGGACACAGCACAGCAGCTCTGGGGGTCCCTGGTCCTGATCCTGCAGCTCCCAGAGATGAGAGTCAAAATTCCACACGGGCTGCAGGTGGCCTCTGAATTCCTGCATGCCCCAGCACCCCTGAACTTGCAGTGAAGCTCAGGGAAGACCCAGCCTGTGTTGAGCTCTGATTTATCCCTTGATTTTCACCTGGTTTCCCTCAGGAGAAGATAAAAGTGGTGATGGCAACACTCGTCTAGAGCCACATAAACCTTCAGCTGCTTTGCCTCTGTCCCTTGTCTAGAAACGAACTGAAGGCACAGGGATGAACCTCCTCCACCCCCCCTGGCCCCCGGCCAGAGCCTGCAGAAGTGGCTGCTCAGTTATTTTGGGCTTGGAATCCCCTCTCCCTTTCTGTCCTGCTTCCCCGGCCAAAACGGCGTTTCAGGAGCAAGAGAAACACAAAATGACGTGGAACAGCTCTGCCTCACCTTGCCATCCTCTGTCCATGGGAACAGCCTGACACGTGCTGCTCGCCCAGGGAATTTTCTCCAGCCTGGGCTCCGGCTGCTGTTTGTCCCTTGGCCGGGAGTCCCCGGGAGCACAGGGACAGTCTCTGCTGGGGCCACCCCACGGTGTGGCTGCAATCCTCCAGCTGCCTGCCGCAGCAGAACGGCATTTTTATCGGTGCAAACCAGACCAGATTCTGTCCCAGATGTTCTGACAAAAACAGGAGTCTGCCCTGGGAACAAGGAGCCTCGTGAGAGGTTTTTGTGCAGCTCATTCACACCGAGGGGCTGCAAACAAGGGGTGCTGCTGCCGTGGAGGTGCTGGCATTGTTCACACCGTTCACGCTGCAGCTCCAGCCCTACAGGAGCCTCCTGACCCTCTAGGGCTTGAGGTTTTGTTGGAGGTGAACTTGGGTACTGATGGACTCGGTAAAAACCTCATGGAACACACAGCAGGGGCAGGGTGCCAGGGAACAGTGAGGAAATGTGGATTTGCTGACACTCAGGGCACTGCGACAATAAAATATCTGCCATTTCTTCCTTGGTTCAGTGCTGGCAATGCCATTTTTATTTTATTTTTTTTAATTTTTATTTTTTTATTTTTATTTTATTTCATTTTATATTTTATATTTTATATTTTATATTTTATATTTTATATTTTATATTTTATATTTTATTTTACATTTTATATTTTATATTTTATTTCATTTTATTTAATATTTTACATTTTATTTTATTTCATTATATTTTATTTTTTATTTTTTATTTTACATTTTATTTTACATCTTATTTTACATTTTATTTTATTTTATTTTACATTTTATTTTATTTCATTATATTTTATTTTTTATTTTTTATTTTACATTTTATTTTACATTTTTTAAATTTTATTTTATTTTACATATTATTTTATTTTATTTTATATTATTTTATTTCATTTTATTTCATTTTCTCTGGGTTCTGAGAGGCCTAGTTCAGCCAACATCATCATTCCAGAGCATCATGGCTGCTGTTGAAAACACCACTTGCGAGCTGCTCATGGTCTGATAATTCCTCTGCTGTGGCCGCCAGGACTGGAGCGAGCCGGAGGTGCTCCGAGGATGGAGCAGCTGTGCTGGGAGGACGGGCAGAGCTGGGGTGGTTCAGCTGGGCTGGCACAGCTGTGACTCCCTGAGGCAGCTCAGAAACCTGCACGGCGCTGGTGGCAGAGGCTGAAGGCTCCGGGCTGGGGAGGAGCGGCGGGGCCAGGCCAGGCTCCAGTCCCAGGGCTGCAGTGCTGAGCCCGTGGATGGTGGGAGACCCCAGGAAAGGATGGGAATCTGCAGCTTTGGGCTGTGAATCCAGGTGTTTGTGCTGCGGGTGTGCAGCTGTGGTCATGGACATCAGCCCGGGCGTGTCACCCACGGCTGGCAGCACGCATGTGGTGGCATGGCCCTGGCAGCATTTAATGCCAACACACACAAGTGTCATATTCTCATTCTAATTAACGAGTTCTAACTCAGATCTAATCCAGAAAACTCTGCCAGGATGAATTTTATTTGCATGGACTTTCCGTTCATTCTCCTTTTTATGCCAAAACCCATTGGATATTGCCCAAACCCATTTGAAATTAAAAAAAAAAAAAAAAATCTGCTTCATCACTGCATTACTTGGTCTCCAGGATCTACAGAAGTTTCTGCTTTAAAGATGTGAGGAATTTCTTCCTGGCTTTTCCAAATCCACAGGCACAAAGCGGGGACGTGGCAGTGAAGCGTCCTGGCGCTGCTCCGGCAGCGACCCTGCTGTGAAACAATCCACTCCCAAACACCCCCCGGTCACCTTCCCACCTGGGCAGGGTGTTGATAGGGCAGGAGGCCGGGATGATGAATGGCTGGAGCTTTCCCTGCGGGATCAGCCCCTGCCACGACGGATTCCTGACGTCAGCGGGCTGTGGACTGTCGCCACATTTCTCTTCGCAGAGAAAAAAAGCAAGGCACGATTCCTCCCAAGAATATTCCTGGGCTGCTTCACATTCTCTGAACCTCAGAGAAAGGGAAAACAATTCTTATCTCATTTGCTGTGCCTTCACAAAGTAGAATGCAGCGTGGAGATGGTTTACCCAAAGTGATGGTGTTTTGTTTCCTTGGCCTGTCAGGGCCAAGCGTGTGTGCATGTGTGTCTGTGTGTGTATCGGGACTATCGGGACCAGTCACGAGATTCTGTGCAGGGTGTGCAGAGTCGAGGGCTCGGCAGGTTCAGTTTAGATGTAATGTAACACAGTGTAATAGAATATAGAATAATATCGCATAATAAAGTAATTAATTAGCCTTCTGATATCAATGGAGTCCCCCTCATCATTCCTCCCTGCCACGGGGATCCCTGAAAATACTACAGAGGACAAACCTGGGATCCCTGAAAGCACAGCCAGCTCCTGCTGGCCTGCTCTGAGAGCAGCAAACAGCCCCAAATGCCCGGGAAAACGCCTGGAAAAGCTTCCCCCTGGGCACAGAGCTGTGCTCCTGCTCCTTTCCTGCCGGGACTGGAGCTGTGCCGAGCTGGCAGCGCTTCCCTGCCTGCCTCCGAGCTTCAAAGGCTGCTGGTATTTCCTTTGAGTCATCTGGGTGAAGAGGCTGATAAGGCTGGGCCGGGGCTCAGCGAGGTGTCAGAGCCTCTCTGTGCTGGCCTGGAGCTGCAGAGCCCTCCGGGGACATTCCAGGGCTGCATTTGGGCTCTCCTGGGTACAAACTGTGATGGGCCCTGGCAGGAAAAGCTCTCTAGAAAAGGTCAAGCCGACGGGACCTCGAGAGTTTTTTGGTTTTCTAAGCCCTGTGGATGGACAGAAATTTAAATTCATGTGTCAGACACTTAACCTGGTGCCAAGCAAAGGGATGGAGCTGGGAGAGGTCATCACAAAATTATGTCTCACTCTGGATTGTGCCAGAAATTCCCTTTGGTCTTCTTGCCGTGGTGAGAGGCTCTGTTTACGTCAGAAAGACTCTCCAGCCTTTCTGCACCAGGCTGGGAAGCTCCCAAAAACCCTGGGATGGGGCTGATGCTGTCCAGGGGCTCGGCCAAATGTGCTGTACAAATCCAGAGCTCCCCGCACGTTCCGAGCGTCTCCAGATGAATTTAAGATGTTCAGGATGGAGGAGACGTGGAAAAAAAAAAGGGGAATAAACCATGGATGATGTCCTGGAACATCCATCCTGCACGAGGAGTTCCCAATTCCATTCTTATTCCCAGCTGGCACCACCAAATGAGAGAGGGGGAAACTTCCAGAAGCTCCTTGTGGTTTGAGCTTTAAGGACCCTGCTCCCCATTCCCACCTTCCTCAGGCTGGAAAAGCAGGAATGTGATGTGTAAAGCTCCTTGACACTGGACTGACATTTTAATTTATTTTTTTTTTTTATCACCTGAAACGTTACCAAGTCTTGTCTTGTCTTCTTCCGATCAGCCTTCAGTTGGAAAGAAAAAGGAGAATTCCAGAAAACACCTCCCAGCAGAAAGGGACACAAAGAAAGATGCCAGGGAGGTTTTTATACCACTGACCAAACTTTTATCTCCATGGACAGTGTGGAAGCTTCTCCCAGGTGTTCTGCACACCTGGAACATGAGGAAAAGTCTTTTTTTTGTTTGTTTGGTTGGTTGGTTGGTTGGTTTGGTTTTTTTTCACAAAAATTTTAATTCCATCTCCTTTAAATTAAGTTTTGACAGAGGAGGTCAGCACTAGAAATCTTTCTGTGTTTGTCAGTCTTATCATAACCAGGAATCAGCAATGCCCTCTAAATCTTGCCTTTATATACAAAACAAAACTGTTTTTTTCTCCATAAAGATTTATCTTAGTGCTACACTTTAAATTTTGTGTTTAAAGTCAGAAATCCCCAGTTTTTATGGGTTTACCTTTCAGATTATGAAATATTCCTCCTGGCCCTTAGAAACCCACTGATTTTGCTTTTCTTGTGGCAAACAGGAAGAGATATCACCCCTATCACATCTGAGTTTTCTTTTTCTTTTCCATTAAGTGCTTTGTCTCCTTATGAAAAGCAGAGACACAGCCAAAAGTTCCTTTCCATACATTTTTTAATGCATGATTTTCCTCACTACCTGTAAGTTCAGATCCAGGTTGGGATTTCCAGGAGTTCTCTGAGCTGTAACTCCGAAATGCTGCAGGCTGTGAAATAAAAGGAGCAATTTCTCAGCGCCCTGAGCAGCCCTAAGCTCTTCCAATGCTCACAAATGCAAGCTCTCCCTGGCTGCAGGACGAGGATTTCCCTTCCCTGCATGGGTGGATCCCTTCCCTGCATGCAGGGCATGGATTTTGTGTTGTTTTTCTGTGAAAACGCTTCGGGCCTCTGGACCTTCACTCCCTACATGGTCAGAAATGAAGACAATTCCCTGCTAGGAGCTGTGCCAGCTGATGGCCCAAGCCCTCCCCAGGGCCCTGAGCACGCAGAGCCGGATGCAAACCCAAGAGGATGGGCTGGATTTTTACCCCACAGGATTGTCCTGAGCGCAGAGCCAAGCCCAGCCCCTCTGCAGGGGGATGTCAGGGATCCCTTGGGGGCTGAAAGGCTCCTGCTGCTGCTGCTGTGCTGCCTGGCAGGAAGCTGTGACAGGAGCTGAGAGGAATCACCTTTGCCAGGCAGGGGAACACAGGGTTCATCCCCACGGAATACCAGGAGCAGCAGCTCTGGAGCAGGCAAACAGAACTTTGAATGGTCTGTAATTCTAGGTGCTGCCTAAATTAATTATCAGACAGCGCTGCCTTGTCAATACTGCAGAAAATTCCCTCTAATTGCACATTGCCTCTTCCCTCTCATTCCACCTTTTCCTCTGGCTGCATCCATGGGAACGTTTATCCTCACAACTCCCTCTCTGTGAGCTCCCACATCCCATCCCGACGCGCTGGAAAATGAACCTTTCATTTTAATCTGAGAGGGAGAAATCCCTTCCAAAGCAACGAGGAAAGAGCTGCTCCTCTCTTGGAAGCAGGTGAAAACATTTCTCGCAGCAGCCGTTTCATTTCTTTGCCCCTTGTTTTTTCTACCTCATTAACATGGTTTAAAGTTAATTACAATGCTCCAGAGCCAGTTGTCAGCAGAGCTCTGACAGGGACTCAGTGCAGTCTCTGCTCCACTCTAAGGCAAATTTTCCTTTCTCTCCTGAAGCACTGCGGGGATAATAAAAACAATCTTCTCCAGTGCATTCAAGCTCTCCTTGCCACCAGCAGCTCTGAGTCATGTCCGGGCTCAGAGGTGTTCCCTGGGGAGCAGAGGAGGCTCCTTAAGAGCCACAGCAGCTCCTCCTGTGCTGCTCAGCACCCTCAGTCATCCCATTTGTCCCCTCAGATCCAACCCCTGCAGCTCTGCGGTAATAAAACAAATGTTCACCCTTTGGGGGGGGATTCCTGATTTTCTTAGATCTCTTCTTCCAGGAAAGGCCCTTCAGGCTGCCCTTTTCAGCCCTCTGCTGCCTGAACTGCGGGAACAAAAGGGGTTTTAATCAATATCTCCCAACTCTTCTGAGCCTGGAGCAGGGAGAGGTGCAGGGACCCGGGGCCAAGGTGTGGGCTGTGAATTTGGGTGCAGGCTGGCCCAGATTTGCTGACTTTAAGGAATTAAAATGTGCAAAAGTGGATGAATGAACCAGGAAAGCCCAGAGCGTTCGGGAATGCCCTGCCCAGAAGGGAGAGCCCCAGGATTTCCCCGTTGCTCAGAAAGGATGGCAGTGGTGCCTTCCAGGCCTTTCCCTGCCCCGGCTGTGCATCCACAGCACCTCTGATGGCACTGCTGGTGGCTCAGGAGCAGGAATCCGGGGATTAAAGGGACATTTCCTGTGAAAGGGATGCCCAGGTGCACAGGGATGGATCTCAGATCCCTCCTGCACTCCAGAGCTGTTCCCTGTGCTTGCTGGAGGGCTCAGAACCAAGTTCCTGCCCTATTTTGATGGTGTCTCACAGAGGGCTCCAGGCAGGAATATTTTATTTCTCGCCCTCCCCCGTGGCACTGACAGCATTTGAGTCCCCCAGCTCCAGGCCCTGCACGAACTTGGAAAAATTTTATCTCCAGAGAAACATCAAACAGCTGAGGGCTGGGTCTGCCAGACGCTGGAATTCCTCCCCCCACAGCGGAATTCCTGTGAACTGGGGTCTCCCACATCTCCCACAAAAGCTGCTGCCCTCATGTGAAATGACAGCAACAACCCAGACTGGGTAATTGATGAGCTTTAAATCCTTGGGGGGAAGGAAAGTGTGGTGGTGACAGGGCTGGGGCCAGCCCCACGACCTCCTGCTCCCACTCTTGCTCTGCAGGAGGAGGTTGTTACCCTTGGCACCAGATTCCAGAGAGATGCAGCCCCTCCAACTCCTTCACCTGCTCCAAAAACCCATCCACACCCCCGGCTGGGAATGCAGGGCTCAGGCTGCCAGCAGGTGAAGGAGAGGGCTGCTGTTTATTTTAGTTTAGCTTATTTAAAGCCTTATAATTATTTTTCATATGGCTGTGTCCATAATTATTTATTCAAGCGGGATTTTCCCTTTTAAAACTGCACCCACTTGAACTCGGCAGCTGCCTTAACTCATGCAATAGGAATGAGCAGAGATTTCCAGGGAAAGGGAATGCAAACCTTCCTACAAAATGTTCCTTAGCAGGGTCTGTCAGCTGCGGCCACCCTGCAGCTCTCGGTCTGCACAGGGCCAAGGCTCCTTTCCAGATGAGAAGTCTGGGATGCACAGCCTGACATCAGACACTGGATCTGCCCCTCCTGTGCCTGTAAAATCCCTGCAAATCCTCACCTCAGCCAGGCCTCAGGAAGCAATCGAAGATGTTGTGGAAACTGAAGGAGTGCGTTGCTCTCAAATGACAGGGACAAGAGATCCTTCCCCGCAGTCACCTCTTGTTTTTGTGGGACAAAGCCCGGTGCTCCCATCAGTTCTTGGTGGTGACAGCTCCTGCCCTGCCCTGGGCCCATCACCCACAAGATGTGTCCCCAACCCTGATGGAGACACTCTGCTGCTGTGACCTCCTCAATCTCTTTCCTTCAGCACGGCAAGAGCAGTTCAGGGGACAAAACCAAGGATCTGTCTTTGTTTCCTTGAGAAATAAGGGATTATAAACAGGTGACGGACAAAAATTCCTGCTTCCTGTCCCCGAGCTGTCACCTCCAGGATGGAGCTGCTGCTGCTGGACCATAACGTTTTTGCCCGGGGGGTTTGGAGCTGATCTGATGAGCTCTCAACACCCCAACGTTACACCCCAGAATAGCTCAGCATTCGTTGGGAGGCATGAAAGGAGCAGGAGGCTGATGTGACAGCGTCAGGAACAAAAAAGGTTTAGTAAAGGCAAAATAACAAACACAAAATCAACCCAGGTGCCACAGGCTTGTGCTCCTGGTAAAGACACCTCACAAAAGCGATTTGGCTTCTTTGTTCTGTGCTTTTCTACTCAATGGCCCAGGCGGGACCTTTTGGCTCATGGCCAATTAGCTGTCCCCAAACTTGAGGTGAAGTCCCCAAGGTCCTATCAGTGACTTTTCTACCCGATCACCGGGATAAAGTTCTGGGCTCTTTCCTTTTTGGGGGACAGAGGAAGGTTCTGTCACTCTGTCCATAACGGGCACATTCCTACACCGGACCACACCTGAGCCTTGAGAACCTCAAGAAGAGACACAAACCTGCCCTGAGTGCCCCGGGATGTCCCCAGGGTGCTGTCCCCTAATCCTGGCTAATCCCGCAGGAATGGAGGGCACAGGGGTGCCCCCAGCCCTGCACCCACAGAGCTCACACATCCCACTGCTGACACCCCAAATGGCACTGGGACAGCTGGGAATTCACCAAGAACAGGGACAGCAGGAGAGGGGACAGGGGCAGGGACAGGGACAGGGACAGGGACAGGGAGAACAGGGAGCCCAGGAGGTTAAAAACTGGGTTCACAGTGGCAGTAGGAGATGTAGGACTTGCAGGTTCTCTGGTCAGACTTGGAGCCGGTTTTTATCCCGAATTCTCTGCCGGGAGCTGGCAGAAGGGGCGAATTTGCCAGGGCTAATTTTAGCACGAGACAGCCTTACAGCATTTCCCTCGGGGCTGGCAACATCCAGAAAAAATTAAAATAAAATCAAGCCCAGATTAAAATCACCCAATTACCGTCTCGCAGCAAATAAAAACACTCGTCAGAGATGTAATCTGGCCGTGCTGTTAAATCTCGGTGCCACACAAAGCCCCGCTCGCAGATACCATCTCCGAGGTGGGTGCCGCACACAATAGCCCATCTAAAAGCAATTACTGGCATTGTTTAAGGAGTTAAAAAAAGGTCTGTTTAAGGAGTTAAATAAGGTTTGTTTGAGGAGTTAAACAGGGTTTGTTTAAGGAATTAAACTGGGTTTGTCTCGCATTCCAGAGGGGCTGAGGTGGGGAAGGAGCTCGGGTGGTGCTGGAATCCGAAATGCAGGGAACTCTCAGAACTTCAGCAATAAACACTTTATTTAGAAATAAACACATGATTTGATCTGAGACCTTAGGAAAAGCCTCCAAACTGAGGTGCTAGAAGCGAGAATGTGGATTTATAGCTCAAAGCAGAGACACATAAGCTAAGTAGAAGAAAGATTAGAGTTTCAGAGTACAGCACTGCAAGTTTGTGTGTCACAACATGACTAGCTGAGAAAGCTCACACTGCAGCATGAGTCCATAAGACGAAATATTTAAAGATTGAGTCAAAAGCATAGATATACTTGTTACAGTGGTTTATTAGCTAATAGATACTTTAAAAGTCTCGTAATGAGAGGTCTTGCGACCTTCTGAGCCGTGCGGTGAAGATGTGAGCCGAACTCACCCCTGCTGCCTGTGCAGAAGATCAGAAAAATAAACCACATCATCTAAAGCAACCCAGAGTCTCTAATTCCTTCCAAATTCCTCCCAGGGCGGTGCCTTTCGCTTCCAGGGCTGCCCTGCCCTCAGCTCCTGAGCGAGAAAAGGAGAATGGAGAATAAAAGATGGGATGTGAGAGGCGAGCTGGGGATGGGCTGAGGGATTCCCCGGAGCAGGGAATGGTTTGGCAGGGCTCACAGCATGGCCAGGCTGAGAGGGAGCAGGGCCGAGGGGAATTCTGCCTCCTTCCCACCCTTCTTGCCACCAGATTCGGCCCCCAATTAAGCAAATTAGCTGATGGTAGACAATTAAACCGCTGTCTTTGCGTGGTCGGGTGGTTTCAGGATTCTCCGTGTGTTTTTTCTCAAGCCCTGTCACTTTATTAAGGATCTTCCACTCCCCAAATCTTGCAGAATTCAGCCAGTGACTTTCTTTTAGGGCATCCATTCTCTGCCGTGCTCAGAGGAAAATCCCCGTGACAATTCCTGCTGGAACTGTCCAGGGTCTGTGGGAAACAGCATGAGTGATGGACTAGAGAAAAAGCAGGGCAGCCCCGACCAGGGGGAGGAATGACGAGGAGGATTCCATCTTATCAGAAGGCGAATTAATTACTTTATTGTACTGTATTATTCTACACTGTATTACATCACAGAATCTCGTGGGTGTCAGCTGGCATCGCGACACACACGCCTGGATTCAACTGGTCAATTAATCAAAGCACCCCCACCAGAATCTAATTAGCAATTCTCCTCAAGTAAGCAATCTTCCACAAGGCGTTCTACTTGCGAACAACGCAGAAACGGTAAATGGAATAAAAATCGCTTTTTCTTTCTCTGAAGTTCAGAGAATGTGAATCCCAGAAATATCCTGGGGAAGTTGTGCCTTGATTTTCTCTGTGAAGAGAAATGTGGCTGCAGTGGAACAGGCTGAGGCTTTACAAAGAGCTCCAACAATTAACCTAAGCCACTTTTAAATTGTTATTTTCTTTTTCCAGCAAGGTTTTTAGGGAAAGGTTGGGACCCTTTATGCTGTAGCCACAGAGAAACCCAAACGTTTTGAAACCCAAACTTTTTAGGACTATTTTGTGAAGATGCTCCAAAAGAACAGACACCACTGAATGTCCTCTTAATACTCCTGGAGAATTACGGGATTGTTAACCGTGTTTCATTGGGGGAAAACAGAAAACCCTGGGCACAATGACTGCAAAGGTCCATGGGATCCAGGAGGAAAAGGTGACTAAAGCAAATTAAAGCCTCTTGGGTTTGCCCCAGATGAAGAACATCCCTCCCTGCAGCAACGCCTCCTCAATCCATCCCCTCGGAGCTGAGGCAGAGCCCAGCAGCTACTCAGCTATTTTGGGTTTGATACGAGGCAGGTTTGATAAGAAAGCTCTCAGGAAAAACCAAATTTCCTCTTGGACTCTGCACATATTCCAGCACATGGAGTTCCTTTTCCTACCAGCTCATGGAGCAGCCTTCTAAAATTAGGAGTGAGGTGGAGGTCTGTGCACAGGGACCTGTGTCCTCAGCTCCAGGACTCGCCCGGGGGCACAGCAGCCCCTCCTGCATGGAGAGGGGACAGGGCAGAGGCCCCTGTGCTGCTTCCATGGAATAGCTCCTGGATCCCTGGCCATTACTGCTGGGACTCAGAGCTGTACACCAGGGAGGTGCCACATCATTCACCTCCTGCCTCATGACCCTGAGAATTGTCTGGGCAAGCTCAGAAAGGCAGCAAAAACCTTTTAAATCGGAAAGCACCTTCCATTCAGCCAAAATTTGCTGCATTTGTCTTGGAACCGGCCTTGGCCTCACACCACGAGTGCAGCTCCAGCCCAGGCCTCTGGGAATGTATGGCTGCATTCAGGTGTCCCCCCTGCACCTGGCTGCTGTCCCCTCCGAGCTGCTGGGTGGGGTGACAGAGCAGAAATCACCCCAACCCCCCCCCCCCATGTGAGGCAAATTGCCCTTCTGCAGCCTCACAGCCTGCCAGGAAAGCAGATCTGGGGACAGGACCAGGGACACTGCTGGCACCACGGGCTCAGAGGGGACAGGACAAGGGACACTGCTGGCACCACCACAAACTCAGGGGACAGGACAAGGGACACTGCTGGAACCACGGGCTCAGAGGGGACAGGACAAGGGACACTGCTGGCACCACCACAAACTCAGGGGACAGGACAAGGGACACTGCTGGCACCACCACAAACTCAGGGGACAGGACAAGGGACACTGCTGGAACCACGGGCTCAGAGGGGACAGGGCAAGGGACACTGCTGGCACCACGGGCTCAGGGGACACTGGCAGGGACACTGCTGGCACCACGGGCTCAGGGAGCAGGACAAGGGACACTGCTGGCTCCACGGGCTCAGGGGACACTGGCAGGGACACTGCTGGCACCACGGGCTCAGAGGGGACAGGACAAGGGACACTGCTGGCACCACCACAAACTCAGGGGACAGGACAAGGGACACTGCTGGCACCACGGGCTCAGGGAGCAGGACAAGGGACACTGCTGGCACCACGGGCTCAGGGGCACTGGCAGGGACAAGCCCAGAGGGAGGTGTGGCTTGCAGACAACCATCTCCTGTGCTTGTGGAAACCAAGTTCGACTGTGGGAAAAGCAGCCAGGGGAAGACAAAGGCGGTGATAAGCATCTTTTATCTGCGGCTGTTACTGCCCTGCTCTCCCCCCGTTTCCTCCGCTGCCCTCAGTTGTGTCACTCTGTCACCTGCATCCACAGCAGCGCTGAGTGATGGATGAGCAGCTCAGCTTTGGCCCAGAGACAATGAATCCCCGGTGCTCAGCTGTGCCAGCAGTGCCGTGTTCCACACAGGGCGCCTCGCTCTGCCCCGGGCTCACCCCCCGTGTCCTGCAGTTCCCTTTCCCTTGGTCTGCTCTGAAACACAGCAATTGCTTCCCTGAGGGTGCCGGCACTGCAGGGGTTAAAAGGTGAATAGTCCACACTTGGGGTTGAAAGCTGGGTATCCACACTCGGGGTTAAAAGGTGGATATTCCACACCCGGGGTGAAAAGGTGGATATTCCACCTCGGGCTTAAAAACTGGGTATCCATACTGGGGATTAAAAAGTGAATATTCCACACTCGGGGTGAAAAAGTGAATATTCCACACTCAGGCTTAAAAGCTGGGTACCCACACTCAGGGTTAAAAGGTGAATATCCACACTCAGGGTTAAAAGGTGAATATCCACACTCAGGGTTAAAAGGTGAATATTCCACACTTGGGGTGAAAAGGTGAATATCCACACTCGGGATTGAAAGCTGGGTGTCCACACTCAGGGTTAAAAGGTGGATATCCACACTCAGGGTTAAAAGGTGGATATTCCACACTCAAGGTGAAAATGTGGCTATTCCACACTCAGGGTTAAAAGGTGAATATCCACACTTGGGGTTAAAAGGTCAATATCCACACCCAGGGTTAAAAGGTGGATATTCCACTCTCGGGGTTAAAAGGTGGATATTCCACTCTCGGGGTTAAAATGTGGATATTCCACTCTCGGGGTTAAAATGTGGATATTCCACTCTCGGGGTTAAAAGGTGGATATTCCACTCTCGGGTACCTGCAGAGGCTCAGGGAGCAGCAGAGCATCCCCAGCCCCGTGCACGATGCTTTGCTCCATTTCCCTTCCCACCTTCACAGGGGACGGTGGCACCTGTGGCAGCTTCAGGGCAGCTCCAGGGCCAGGCAGGAGCTGTCCCAGGCACTGCACACCCTCTGCACCCCCAGAGTGGAGCAGAACCCTCCCCATGCCCCTTGCCCTGCAGGGCACAGGGCGGGCACTGTCCCTGAGGGCAGAGGTGGCAGCATCACCCCCTTCCAAGGAGGCAGGGGTGCCTCTGTCCCTTCTACTGCCCCCCCTGACACAGGGGAGTGCAAAGGGAACCCTGGGCTTGGCTCCCTGCTCCTGCAGCAAGGACACAGCCCAGAGCTCCCTCCTGGCCCTGCAGGGAGCTCCGGAGAGAAGCGAGCAGACAAAAAACTCCACTTTATCACTCAAACCCTGTTTCTGATCGCACCGTTCTTCCCAGCAAGGGTAAAGGAGAGATTAACGAGGAGCCGCGGGTCAGGGGTGGCTCCCTCTCATGGCTTGGAGGGACAGAGAGGAAAAGAAATCAGGAGCCAGGAGGCTGCACTCTGATCCCCCCCAGAAACCTGTCCGGAGCACCCTGACCCTGCCAGGCGG
This sequence comes from Motacilla alba alba, assembly GCF_015832195.1. NCBI lineage: Eukaryota > Metazoa > Chordata > Aves > Passeriformes > Motacillidae > Motacilla > Motacilla alba. The sequence goes on from NC_052028.1 coordinate 16,545,576, forward strand.
CTCTGAAGCAGGAGCCTAAAGAATTCTGGAATGGGTTGGGTGGAAGGGACCTGAAAGATCATTGAATTCCACCCCCAGCCATGGCAGGGACAGCTTCCACCATCCCAGCTGCTCCCAGCCCTGTCCAGCCTGGCCTTGGGCACTGCCAGGGATCCAGGGGCAGCCCCAGCTGCTCTGGGCACCTCCCCACCCTCACAGAGAAGGCTTTCTCCCCAAAATCCCATCTAAGTCTACTCCCTGTCAGTTTGAAGCCATTCCCTGTGTCCCATCTGTCCGATCTCTTGTCAGCAGTGTCTCTCCATTTTCCTGCAGGACCCCTCAGGTCCTGGCAGGCTGCAGTTACACCCCAGAGGAGGGCACAGGTGACTCACAGAAGGTGCCCTGTCCCTCCCAGCAGCCATATCCAGAGGAATGGGCAGCAAGGAGAGGGAAAGCAGAGGGAATCCCCTCTGAGTGGGCGCTGCCAGGCTCGCAGGTGTGCCCCAGGGAGGGCAGCAGGAGGAGGAGCCATCCCTCCCCGCTCTCTGCATCCCGCTGCTGCCTGCTCACGCCCCTCCCTGCCAGGAATTTCAGAATTCCCCTCCCTGCTTTTGTTGAGCATCGTCACTTCCAAGCTCTGCCAAGAGCCTGATCTGGCCAGGCCAATTAATTCCAGTTTGGGATAAGCATCTGGGCAGGCACGGTGGGGCCAGCGTGCAGCTCCTCACAGTCCTCAGGAAAGCCTTCCCTGCCCAAAGCCTGGCTGTTTATTCCAATTATGTCAGTTGGGCTGATAAAAGTGATTATTTCTCTCTGCCAGCCCTGCTTTCTCATTGATCCCACAGGCTGCTCTTCAAATGTCACTCAGTGAGGAGGGAGAACACATCCAATTATGAAAAGGGAAAAGATCAGCCTGATGACAAAGCACCAGGGCCAGTGGGCCATGAAACAAATGAGATCTGTCTGGTTTTGACACCCCAAAGTGCAAGGAACCCAGAAGGAGGCATTTTGGGGCTCTCTCCACCCAAAAAAATTCAAACTGAACTGTGTTCATAGCATCCCTGAGGTTCGGTGTTGTATTTGTCCCAGTATGAAGCCCTGATGGAATTCTAATAATTACTCAAAAGCACAGGTAAAGTCATGCAAACCCCAAAAGCCAGTGAGACTTGGGCTGATGGAATTTATTTTTATGTCAGGCAAATTCCTGCCTTTTTTTTCTGAACCTGGGTCCAACTCACTGAGGGCCACAGGTGTGGAGTCAAAGAGAAAAATCATCTCATGCCCCGTGCCCACCCTAAAAGGCGAGCAAAGATTGCCAAAGAAGAAACCAAGAAAGAAACCCAAGGAACAAAAATCAGCCTTGCCCTGCTTCCTCCAGCACTGCCCCTTCACCAAAGCCCAGGCTGAGATTTCTTTGAACAGAGCACAACAAACTCAAAATACCGAGCTGGAAACTGGGCTGGAAACTGATCCCGGCACCCTGGGCACAGATTTACAGAGTCCTGGAGCTGCCTCTGGAGGGGGATTGCCAGAGACAGGGCTGCCTTGGGTTGTTGGGTTGTTGCCACAACACTTGTGGCAAAGCAGAGAGCTCTGCTGTGAAACAAGTCTTTGTTGGAGCCTTTGTCTCTCTCTGCCACCACACCCCCAAATCTGCTCCTGCCCAGGGCTGCCTGCAAGGCTGAACATCTGTAGGGTGAACATCTGGATGTTTGTTAGGATAGGGGACTTAATTCTTTAGGAGTGCTTGGATTTGGAGTCAGAGCGCTCAGGAGCAGCCCAGCAAACCCCCCCGGTCACTCCTGACACCTCCAGTGCTTCCTAGAGCTGCCACCTCAGCTCTCACCAAAGAGGGGGAACAGGGAGCTGAGGATGAGGCGCAGTTCCCACAATTTCTGCTTTTCCTTCTGTTTTTTTCTGTCCCACTACTGCACATCCTGCACATCCCCGCTCTCCCAGGCCGCGCTTTCCCTGCAAGGTGAGCGCCGCTGGCCTGGGGCAGAGGGTGGGAATGGACACTGCAGCCAGCCGGGGCTCCCTGAGCCCCGTGGGCCACAGCCCTGCTGGGCTGAGCTCTGGGAAAGCCTCGGTGCCACCATCTGAGCCCAGCAGGGCCCAGCTCTGCCTGGTGGGAGCGGAGGGAGGGATGGCCCCTTTTTTTACCCTATTTATCTTACAGCAGGGGAAGCTCCAGGTAATCAGCTCAGGTCATGAGCTCCTCCCAGTGCCCCTGCTTTGCCAGATGTCTGCAGTGTAGGGGGTGACTTCTGGATCTCCTGCTCCTTGTCTCTTCCTTTTTAAACCTCTGAAGTGTGTGGATGCAGAGGCGGAGTGTGGGAAGGGCAGGGGAGCCGCAGGTTCAGGGCAAGACAGACGCTTCCTAACTGCCTTTAATCTCATTTCCTGATTCCAGTACCTCATCTGCCCCTCTGCTTTAAACCACAAAACTTCCTCCCTTCCCCGTAAATAAATATCCCCAGCACAGCTGGGGCATGACACGGACACCCAGCAGCCTGTGGCGTGCGGCAAAGGCAGCAGAAAGCGAGGAACCCGGCCCTGGCACCCCAGGGCTGCAGGAAAAACGAGGCAGAATCATGAAAATGCATCAGAGCCCAAGAGCTGATGAGTTTCAAGTAAGCTTCACCGTGGATGAGAGTTTAATTGCTGACCAAGGCAGGAGTCTGGCACTGCCTGTGCCACGGGAGAGCTGCATCCAGCCAGGACTGACCTGCAGCTGCTGCTGCTGGCATTGGGGTAATCTGGGTGAAAAAACTCTTTATTTTCTTCCTTTCTGTGCTACAGGGCGGTTTTAGAACCACAGCTTTCCGCTGTCACCTCTGAAAGCAGCCGGGGCCAGCAGAGTGAGATGTGTCTCTGGAGAGCAGCGCTGCTTCAGAGGGACGGCAGAAATGAAACTCCGGAGGCAGCGTGATCTGCTGTCAGGCTAAAAGGAAGTTTCCAGGATTCCTGAGCCCTTATTTAGCCAGTTTGTTTGTTTTGGAGGGGAATGCTTGTGATAGTGTCTGGCTCTGACCACATGCCTGGCTGCAGCGTGTCCAGCGGTCACTCCCTGCCTGGTCAGTGCCCCTGGGACAGTCATGGGGTGTCTCTGCCCTTGACCAGCTCTGGGATTTCTGTGGCTGCACAACTGGGGTGCAGCAAGAGCACCGAGCTGGGGACTGGCAGGGATGGGGACCTGGGTGACATCCTGTCACGAGGTGCCACCAACGACCAGGGGCTGCCAGGCGTCCTCCGCTGCCAGGAGCCCCAAAGTCCTCGGGCTTTTCCCGGTGCTGCGCGTCCCGCTGAGCACCCAGCGGGCACGGGTGGCGTGGGGACACCTCGGGGCGGGGAGCGGGGGGACAGCAGCGCCCTGGGGAGTGCGCGGCGGGCAGAAGGCACGGGGACACGGCGGGGAAGGGGAGCGCACAGGGTCACCCTGGGGCGGGGGACGGGAGGGCACCGCGGGGATGGGCAGCGCACACGGAGCAGGCTGCGGGGACACGGCGGGGATGCAGCACACGGGGCGGGGACACGCGTGGGGCAGGCGGGGGTGGCCGCGGGGTGCGGGGGGAGCTCGGGGTGCGGTGCCGGCTGCCATTGGCTGCGGCGGGCTGATGTCACGGGCTGCTGTCACTTAAAAAGCTCCGCGGCGCCTAACGGGCTGGGACACGGGCTGGGACACGGGCTGGGACACGGGCGGGACGGCAGCGGAGCGCTGCCAGGTGCCCCAGCCGAGCGGCCCCGCACCTGTCCCGCACCTGTCCCGTATGCGCGGCTCCCGGAGCGCCGCCGCGGCTGCGGAGCCCTGAGCGGAGCCCAGCCTCCCCCCGCCGCCCCGGGGCTGTCGCCGGGCCATGGCCGCGGAGGGGACGGAGCTGCCCGGCGGCAACGCCAGCGCCAACCAGAGCGCCGCCGACCCCGCGGTGTCGCGGGACGTGTGGATGGTGGGCATGGGCATCCTGATGTCGCTGATCGTGCTGGCCATCGTCTTCGGCAACGTGCTGGTGATCACGGCCATCGCCCGCTTCCAGCGCCTGCAGACCGTCACCAACTACTTCATCACCTCGCTGGCCTGCGCCGACCTGGTCATGGGGCTGGCCGTGGTGCCCTTCGGCGCCTGCCACATCATCATGGAGATGTGGAAGTTCGGGAACTTTTGGTGCGAGTTCTGGACCTCTCTGGACGTGCTGTGCGTCACGGCCAGCATCGAGACCCTGTGCGTCATCGCCGTGGACCGGTACTTCGCCATCACCTCCCCGTTCAAGTACCAGAGCCTGCTGACCAAGGGCAAGGCGCGCGTGGTCATCCTGGTGGTGTGGGTGGTGTCGGGCCTGACCTCCTTCCTGCCCATCCAGATGCACTGGTACCGGGCGGACCACGAGGACGCCATCCGCTGCTACCAGGACGAGATGTGCTGCGACTTCTTCACCAACCAAGCCTACGCCATCGCCTCCTCCATCATCTCCTTCTACCTGCCCCTCGTCGTCATGGTCTTCGTGTACGCCAGGGTCTTCCAGGTGGCCAAGAAGCAGCTGCAGAAGATAGACAGGAGCGAGGGGAGGTTTCACACCCAGAACAAGGAGCAGGAGCAGAAAGGGGGAGCCGGGCACCGCCGCTCCTCCAAGTTCTTCTTGAAGGAGCACAAGGCCCTCAAAACGCTGGGCATCATCATGGGCACCTTCACGCTGTGCTGGCTGCCCTTCTTCATCGTCAACATCGTGCACGTCATCCAGGACAACATCATTCCCAAGTACCTGTACATCCTCTTGAACTGGCTGGGCTACGTCAACTCTGCCTTCAACCCCCTGATCTACTGCCGGAGCCCCGACTTCAGGTACGCCTTCCAGGAGCTGCTGTGCCTGCGCAGGTCCGCCCTCAAGATGTACGCCAACGGCTACTCCAACAGCAACGGCAGGAGCGACTACAACGAGGAGGACAACGGCTACCCCCTGGCCGCGGATAAAACCTGCGACCTGCTCTGCGAGGAGGGCTCCTTCCCTCGCCCCGAGGACTTTTTGCACGGCAAAGGTACCGTGCGCCGCGGGGAGGGTGCTGGGGGCTCGGGCGGGGGTTGCACGGAGGAGCCTTTCCAAGGGAAATCCACCGCCTTTCATAACAGCAGCGTTTCTTTTTTAGAGAGTGACTAAAACTAACAGCTGCGAGAAACCCCGAACTCAGGCTCTGCGAAGCGGGGCTGGCCCCTGGCAGGGAGGAGGGGCTGCTGGCAGCCCCCCTGGTTTGGGGCACCGCCCGGGGGTCCCGTAGCGGGGTGGGGGATGCCAGGCTGTGCAGAATGCTCGGCCCCGGAGGGACTTTCTGGCCGTGGCCGGGACTGAACTGGCCCGGGACTGGGACCGCGTGACCTTGCTGGGAGCTGGGAGCCGGGCTGGACCCCCCTGTCCCGGTGGGATTGTTGCCGGTCCCCTTCTCACCACCCCGCTGGTGGCTGTGGGAGCCCCCCAGGCCAGGAGGACACCTGGGGCGGGGGTGGCCGGTTTGTCCAGCCCGGGGCACTTTGCGGAGATGGCAAAACCCCCGAATTAGATCTGCGACAAACCGGCGGGGAAGGGATGCAGGCGGCGGGGCAGCCGGCTCTGGGACAGTTTGATCACCGCCCAGGAACTGCGAATGCTCTGTGGGGTTTTGTTTTGCCAAGTGCTACAGGACTTTCTGTGGGGAAAAAAAAAGAAAAAAAAAAAAAAAAACAGCAAAAAAACTAGAAATAAACGGAGCGTTTGCCTAGAATGTGAGCCTGTGACTGTGGGACTCAGGAATGTGGCACTGGGAAGTCGGGTGACACGCGGCGACAATCACAGCCCCGGCAAAAGCTTGTAAAGCGCCCGGTTTGTTGAACCGCCGGGCTCAGATGACAGCGAGCCCGGGGAGGTGGGACCGGAGGAGGTTTGGATTTTCCGTGGCACCCTGGAAGCGCCGCTCCGACCGCAGGACGGCTGCGGGTCGCTTGGGTTGGCTGTGGAGGGGGTTTTGTCCCGTGTGCCACGCTCTGCCGGGTGTCCCCGGGCAGGGTGGGCTGCGGTACAGGACGGGACAGGACAGGACCGGACCGGACAGGACAGGACAGGACAGTCCCTGGCTGGAGAGGAGCAGCGATTTGGGCTGGGGGCTCACCCCGGTGTGACACGCTGGACCCGCGGCCGGGAGGGTGTGCAATGCGGGATTATTTCAGGAACACCCGGGAAAAGGGCAGGGAAAGCTGCTCCCGGGACCTCTCGGGCCGCGGTGTCCCGGGGGATGCTCGGGGGAGTCTCGGGGGATGCTCGGGTTGCGGACCCCCCGCATTTCCACCGCGGGGGTGTTGGTGGCGTTGTCGCTGTCGTTGTGCTCAGTCTGGGGCCGTGGGGCTCGCTGGGTGCCCGGGAGGCCTGGGGGGGGTGGCGAGTGGCCCCCCGGGGCTGAGCCCCGATGCAGGAGGAGGCAGAGCGGCTTGGGGCAGCGCCGTGCCCCGTCCCGGGGAGCCGGAGCTGGGCCGGGGGTGCAGCGGGGTTTCTGCTCACCGACACCCCCGGCAGCCCCCGCCTGGCCCCGGCTGCTCTGAGGGCTCGCCCCGAGCTGGCCGGGCTGGAGGAGAATCCCCCGGCCGGGCAGGGAGCACGGAGGGGACATTGCTGCTGCCAGGCGTGGGGACAAACTGCTGGAGCTCTCAGGATTGAAACCAGGGCTCTGGGATCTCCTGCTGCTCCCTTTCCTCTTCCCCAAAGTGCTGCTGGTCCTGCCTGGGAAGGAGCAGCAGCTCTGAGAGCCCCGTCCTCCCCAAGCCTGTGACCGACTCTGTGGCTCCTCTCGTCCCCTGCGCAGCCCAGGGAATGTGGCTTTCACCCAGTCAGGTTTGTCCCAGAGAAGAATGGACCCATCCGAGTCAAAGGAATTCAGTTTCTCCAGGAGAATGCTGTGGGAAACGGTGTCAAAGCTTAATTAAAGTCCAGGCAGGCACCGCCCCCAGCCTTTTCCTCACCCCTGGAGTGGTCATGCTGGCACGGGAGGCCAGGTCCCTGTTCTCCAGCTCAGGGGTAGCTGGAGGACAGCTGGTTTTGCTGTTAAAGACTGAGACCAGGAAGGCATTGGCTGCCTCAGCCCCTTCCCTCGCCCTCCGCCTGCCCGCGCCCTCCCCTGCTGCCTGGCAGGGCTGCCAGCCGTGCCCCAGGGGCTCGCAGCGCTCGGCCGGGGAAGGGTGCGGTGACACGGTGACACTCTGTGGCGTGAGAGGCCGGGCAGCCCCTGGATAAACATTAACAGGCGAAGGGCAGCAGCGGGGCGGCCATCAGGCACGGCTGCCCCACGGCACTGAGAGCTCGCAGGCTGTGCGGTGCTGGGGAGTTGGTGGAGGAACACGCTCCGTGCAGGGACACTGTGTAGGAACGCACTCGGTGTAGGTACACACCCGGTGTGGGAACACACTCTGTGTAGGAGCTCACTCTGTGTAGGTGCGCACCCAGTGTAGGAGCACACTCGGTGTAGGTGCACAGTGTAGGAACACACTTGGTGTAGAAGCACACTCAATGTGGGTACACACTCAGTATAGGAACACACTTGATGTAGGTGCACACTCGGTGTACAAACCGGTGGTGTACCTGCACCAAGTGTGTTCCTACACTGTGTACCTTCCTTGGTGCAGGTACACAGTGTAGGAACACACTTAGTGTAGGAGCACACTCAGTATATAGGTGCCCACTCAATGTAGGTGCCCACTCAATGTAGGTGCACACTCAGTGTAGGTGCACAGTGTAGGAACACACTCAGTGTGGGTGCACAATTGGTGTAGGTGCACACTCAGTGTAGGAACACACTTGGTGCAGGTACACAGTGTAGGTGCACACTTGGTGTAGGAATACACTTGGTGTAGATGCACACTCAGTGTAGGAACACACTCAATGTAGATGCACACTCACTGTAGGTACACAGTGTAGGAGCACACTCAGTGTAGGATCACACTTGATGTAGGTGCACACTCAATGTAGATGCACACACAGTGTAGGAACAGTGTAGATGCTCACTCGGTGTAGGAACACACTTGGTGTAGGTGCACACTCATTGTAGGTGCACAGTGTAGGAACACACTCGGTGTAGGTGCACACTTGGTGTAGGAACACACTCAGTGTAGGAACACACTCAGTGTAGGTGCACACTCTGTGTAGGTGCACACTCAGTGTAGGAACACACTCGGTGTAGGTGCACAGTGTAGGAACACACTCGGTGTAGGTACACACTCCATGTAGGTGCACACTCAGTGTAGGAACACACTCGGTGTAGGTGCACAGTGTAGGAACACACTCAGTGTAGGTACACACTCCATGTAGGTGCACACTCAGTGTAGGTACACACTCGGTGTAGGTGCACACTCAGTGTTGGAGCCCACTCGGCGTAGGCACTCACTCTGGGGCTGCAGATGCAGTTTAGCTCCGTGCAGGCTGTGATTCCTGAGCAGCGTTCAGGGGAAATGAGGATGAACCTCTCGATTGCAGAGATCAGTATCTCTGCCTTGGTTTATCTCCTGGAGCACTTTATCTCTTGCCAGTCCCTTCAGTTCTGCAACGCCCGGGGCACTGTGGCTTTGAGGGTGGCACAGGGGGACAAGGTGGGGTCAGGCCAGCCCCCAGCAGGCTCCAGCTCTCCCCAGCTGGAGGCAGGACCCCGTGGCGCAGGGAATTCCCATGCCCACGTCTCTGCTGTGGGTTGTATTTTCCCTATGATGAATTATTTGCATTTCGGTAGCACTTGCGGAGCAGGATTTGTTGTCCAAATAATTGTTCTCTTTTTTTTTTTTGGCTTCCTCTTCTCACTTCAAATATTGTGGCTGTGGGTAGCCAAAGCTGAGAGATGAGCAGTGATGATTTGCAGAACCACTCCAGCACCCAGAGCACGTGGATGTGGAAGGGACAGGGAATTTTGGGCTCTTTGCACTGCACAAATGACCTCGGTGCTGCAAAGCTCAGCTGCACTGCCAGGAAACTTCAAGCTTGCACTGGAGTCTGGGTGTTGAAGAGCTGATTTCTTTCCTCTAAAGCAACATTACTAAAACTGGTGAAATATAAACTGTGCAGTTCTGGGGGCAGATGGACTAAAAATAGAGAAATAGTGGAGGAAAAAATATTATGGCACCACCAAACATTTCCATGGTTGGGAGAAAAAAAAACAACAACTTTGCCCTGTTAAAATATTTTATATTAAAAAGTTTTATAGACACATTAAAAAATGGAGCATTGAAGTCAGGAGTCAGTGTTTAAATTGGATTTTAGGACTGTACACTGGCAGAGTTGGCTCGGGTTCAACACTTCTGATAAAACACACGGTGGTGACTTCATTGGAGGGAAATCAGTGACAAACATGAAATTGCTCCTGCAAACAGAGCGGGATAAAGCAAACTCTGTGCTGCTGGCTGTGCCTCGTGCCACTGCCACAGAGGTGGGGACACAGAGGGGACACAAGCCCCCGGTGCTGCTGTGCAGCCAGCAGCAGCTTGGCCCTGCATTCACTGCTTTTATCCTCCTGGGCCAAACAGATTGGTTTTGTTTTTAAAGTCTTGGTGGAGTAAACCTCACCAACACAGCTTGGGTGTTGTTACAGAATCCTGCCCTGCCTGTGGCTCCTGCCTGGGGCTGGGGCAGCTGCAGTTTCCACTCCAGGGTGTCTTTGCTCCATCCCCCAGGACAGAAAGCTGCTGGCTTACCCCAATCCTTTGCCTCCTGGGAGCATTCCTGGGCAGCTTTGGCTGTCTGGGCAGCCGGGGCTGGGAATGCTGCTTGCTGTGGCCCTGGGGAGGTGTGGAAGTGACCAGGGAGGAGGGAAAAGGGTCTGGGTGCAGATCCCCACCTGCAAGTGTGGCTCGAGTGCCTTTTTAGGACTGGCTGTTCCCAAAGTGCCTCACATCCCAAATTGTTCAGCGGTCCCTGCAGTCCAGCGCTGCCCACAGGTGCATCTTGCCCCGTCCTGGGGTGTCAGGGCTGTGCCTCACCTGTGGAGCTGCAGCCTGTGTTTGGAGTTCGTTTTCACAAACAGGGCAGGACTGCTGGGGTTCGTTCTTTGAGCTTTCACTGCAGCATCAGCCTCACTGCATGGCTGAGACAATAAAATAATGGTGAAATCTCATGTATAATGAGCTTATCTTTAGTATTTCCCACAGACCCCACCCTGGGGCTCAGGTGAAGGCGAGGCCCCAGCTCAGCAGAGAGGGAGGGCAGAGATTTCAGCTCCTAAATTCCCCCAGATGTTTGAAAATGGGCCAGGGATTAGGAGTGTGGAAAGGAGCGCCCGCAGAGGGAATGGATGTGTGAGCAGCACACGGCTCTGTCCCTCTCTCCCAGCTGCTGGGCTTTGCAGAGCTCATTTCAGGTTTCTTTACTACAAGGGCAGTGTTCGTGCCACCCCAGGCGGGCACTGCCAGGCAGCCTCCACTTCACCTCCCAGCATCTCTTGTCCTTCTGGTGTAGAATCACAGCCCCTTTGGGGCTGGAAAGGGCCTTGAAGGTGGAGTCCAGGGTCAACCCAGCATTCCCAGTGATGCAGATCCCTCTGCAGAGCTGTCCTGCCCTCCAGCAGGTCAACATTCCCCTCCAGTTTATGAACTGGGTGAGGATGTACTCCATCCCCTCATCCAGATCATTAATGAAGATATTAAACGAGACTGGCCCCAAAACTGAGCCCTGGGGACATCCCTAGTGGCAGACCACAGCTGGATTTATTCCATTCCCCACTCCTGGGGCTTTTCACCCAGTCAGGTTTGTCCCAGAGAAGAATGGACCCATCCGGGTCAAAGGAATTCAGTTTCTCCAGGAGAATGCTGTGGGAAACGGTGTCAAAGCTTAATTAAAGTCCAGGCAGGCACCGCCCCCAGCCTTTTCCTCACCCCTGGAGTGGTCATGCTGGCACGGGAGGCCAGGTCCCTGTTCTCCAGCTCAGGGGTAGCTGGAGGACAGCTGGTTTTGCTGTTAAAGACTGAGACCAGGAAGGCATTGGGCACCTCAGCCTCTCCCTCACCCTTTGTGTCTCCCCAGTGAAGGATGGAGATTCTCCTTAGCTGTCCTTCTCCTGCTGATGCATTTATAGGAGCATTTTTAATTGTCTTTTTTTGACAGCAGCCAGATTAAATTCTAGCTGGGCTTTGGTCCCTCTAACTTTTCTCCCTGCAACCTCATTGTCCTGAATTTCCTGCCCCTTTCCCAAAGGTCCCAGACTCTCCTTTTTATCCTGAATTCCAGACAAAACTCTCTGTCCTGCCAGCCTTGTTTTCTCCCCTGCTGGCTCATGCCTGGCTCAGGCTGCTCCTGCCCCTTTAATTCCACCTCCCGCTGCCAGGAGCCTCAAACCCCACAGACCAGGGCTTTGTCCCTCCCTTTGCCAGCCCTCTGCCTCGCGGTGTTTATTTTCCCTGGCTGATGAATCCACGTCCCAGGGAGATGGGTTTGTGAGCGCGTTCATTCCTCTGGCAGGAGGAGCCCTGCTCCCTGCTCTCTGTCCAAGTGCCACCCTGAGAGCAGCAGGGCAGGGGAGCTTTCCCCTCCAGCAGTGTCCCTGGGCTGTGGGGGTGGCAGGGGCACCTGGGGAAGGTGCTGCTGCTCTTGTCACAGCCTCCCCAGCTGCCTGGGCAGAGCTGCCAGCCCTTTGGCTGGCCCCGCTCTTTGGTGACTCCCGCAGTGGGAACAGGACCCAGGGTGGTTCTGCAGGTTCAGGGCAGCACAGAGGGACAGGCGGTGCCACTCCAGGCTCCCTGAGGTCCGTGTTCTGCAGGGTGAGGGCTCCTTTCACCTCTGCTTCCACACTTTGCTTGGTTTCTCTGCTCTGTGGCCACCTCGGCGTCTCCTCCCTGTGCAGAAATCTCCTCCGGTGTGAAAGCTTGGCTCTCCCTGAGACTTCAACCCAGCAGCCCCAGCATTTGTCCCGCTTGCTCTGCTTTCATTGGAGCTCTTCTGAAAGCAAACACCAGCACTGATCTCTCTGGCTGGGGGCAGAGAGAGCGTTTTGCAATGAGCACACAGCCCGGGCTGTGGGGATGCTGGGGCTCGGTCCCACCCTGACATTGCTGAGGGACACCAGCTGCACCCACAGCAACCTGGAGGTGCTCTTTGTCATATTCCAGAGCAGGGCAGGGATATTCCAGCAGCGCTGGCTCCTGGGAGATGCTGCTCCCACTGCAGACCCTGTGGAACATCCCCTCCCCGTTGTACCTGGCACAGACAGAGCCCAGCCAGCTCCCTTGGGGTTTTAGGGACACAGCCAGCTCTAGACTGGGCTGGGAATGGAGTTTGCACAGCTTGGAAGGAGGTTCTGTCTCCAGGACACAGCCCCCATCCCCCTGGACCTGGCAGCTGGAGTTGCTGTGTGTAAAGGTGCTGGATCAAGCACGGTGAGATTTTTTTTAAACTTTTCTCCATTGTGAAAAAAGTGGATTTGCTGCTTCTCCATGCATGCAATTTCAGTTTTGCCATTTTCCCTATGGCAGGAGCATCCAGCTGAATTTCCCTGAAATATTGCCAGTGCCAGGGAGAGGGGATTGGAAAATCTCACTTGTTTCCTGTCCTTGGTAAGGACATTTTTGCACAAGTGCACATATATTTATGTGTCTGTGAGTATAAATCCATCGTCTGCACACAGCAATACTTCGAGCTGTACATGAACAAGGAAATGTAAAGGGTTTGCTGTGCCACAGATGGAGATCTGTATGTTCAAAACTCCAAGTATTTATTGCAGGTCCTACAGACTGACGTGTTGAAATGAAGAGGATTTATGGGATTTATGCTGTAGTCAAGTGCCCTTGCTTAAAGCCACTTCTCCCATGTCCCCAACATCTTCCCAGTGAATCCTTCAGGGCTCTTTAAAGAAAACCAGCCCCTCAAGGAGCAGGGAGGAAACACAGTGTGGACAAAAACTTCCTTAATTTATTATTATTTATGATTTATTATTCATTACTTATTAGGTATTAGTTCTTAGCTCTTAGTAATTAGTTATTTTATTATTTATTGGTTGTTATTTATTATTTATTTTAAAATTATTATAATTACTATGAATTATATTTATCTATATTATAATTATATATACAATTATATCTAATTATATTATCTATATTTATCTATATATTTATATATTTTATAATTTATAATTTACTATTTATCTATATATTTTATAATTTATAATTTAGTATTAATTATATTTATCTATATTATAATTATATATAATTATATCTAATTATATTTATCTATATTTATCTATATTTTTATATATATTTACCTATATATTTATCTCTATATTTATATTTATCTATATATGTATCTATTTATTTATCTATATATTTATCTATATATTTATCTATATATTTATCTATATATTTATATTTATCTATATATTTATCTATATATTTATATTTATATTTATATTTATATTTATATTTATATTTATATTTATATTTATATTTATATTTATGTTATTCCAGTGCTTTGAGCCCTGGCAGTGGGGAGGGGGCTGTGGGTGCTCAGCACTCTCTGCTTTTCCCCTCTCCCACCAGGATCTGCAGACAGGGGTTTAAAACCCGCCTGCTTCTCTGTTTGTGCTGGCAGCAGTGCTGGCTCCTGTCCCCCGTGCAGCTCTCCCAGCGGCTGGCAGGGTTTAATCCCCTGTTGCTGTCACCAGCGCCAGCATCCCCTGGGGCTGGGAGGGAGCTGCAGCTTCCCCGGCTGTGGGGGTTTGGAGTTTGGGCTGGAGGAAGGTGGGGAGGTGACTTGTCCTGCAGGAGCGGGGTGGCACCAGCGCTCCTGGTTGCTTCACCTTGCAAAAGCTCGCGGAGGTGTTTCTTTGGAGAGGCACCGAGCTCCTGACCTGGCCTCTGGTGTCCCGATGTCCCTCCTGCCTCAGGTGGGGCTGAGGAAAGAGCAGGAGTGATGCCAAGCAGGATGCCAGCCCATAATGTTGCGATGACAAGGATTTGGTGTCCTTTGTGCCACTTGAGCCCAGGATGGAGCCTTGGCAGCAGAGGACACCGTGCCCTGCACATTTTGAGGCTTCTCCTTTCCAGAAACAACAGCAGGGAATTGTTGTGTGGCTCGGACAGGGAGACTGCACCAGGCACTTCCTGCCAAATTACAATAATTTGTGCTTTCTAGGGGTAATTTGTGCTTTCAAGCCCCAGCCGTGGCTGACTGCAGGAAGAAAAAAACCTTCAGCACCCATGGGGGAGCAGCAGCTGCCCCCCACCTTTCCCCATTCCTGCTAAAACAGGACATTCCTGACAGGGAATATTTCCCCTGGAAGGGTATTTGGGCTTGGGAGGTGCTCAGAGCCAAGCCTTATTGCCCCTGAGGAGCCAGCAGCCCCTCCTGGCTCTGATCCTCCAGGCATGCCCAAGGAAAGGCCTTAGGGAGCCTCGGTGGCCCCTGGCAGAGCCCGGGGGCTCACAAATCCCACAGCAAGGGCATCTCCAGCCCTAAAAACAGTCCCCCAGTGGCTCGGGGAGTTCAGGCTCTGCAGCCTCAGCCCAGGCTGAGAAATGCACAAACAGCAAATGGCCTCTGGGGAGGCCCTGCCAAGTCCTTTCTCCCTCATGTAAATATTTTTTCCTCTTAAGTGTATGCGAGTGTGAAAAACCTCTCCTTAATCTTTTTTTTTTTTTTTCTCCCTGGCTGAAGGAAATGCTTGTTCATCCCTGGGTGGGAACAGCTTCATCTTGATATTTTGCAGCTGAAGCAAGAACCACGCTGCTGAAAATATTTCTTATCACCCCCCAAAGCCACACTGCAATCAGATTAAATGGTGCCTGTCAGGACATGACCTCCTTGGTGGCTGTTGGATGGAGGTGCCATGGGACAGCACATTGTGAGGCAGCCTGGAAGGCTTCAGAGGCAGTGCAAAATATCCCTGGGGTTTCAGGATTCCATAGCCTGAAAGTCCCACCCTGTTGTATTTAACATGTGAGTGGAAATGTGTGGCTTTTTTTTTTTTTTTCTGAGAAAAACTGGAGACCTAAATAAGTTTCTTGCAGCCTGGCCTTGAAGTCAAATGTCTCAGTGGGAGCTGTGTGTGTTTTCCGATGGTGGTAGTGAGAGGAAGCGTGTCTGCACACAGCAGAGCTGGTGGCAGCCCCAAAATATCTGTAGGGGAGCAGGCTGGGGGAGCAGGGTCAGTGCACGGGGGAATCTGTTCTCGCTGCTCAGAGCTTTCCTCCCTCTCCATTCCCCTCGCCTGCTGGGAGAGGCTGGGATCAGGCTGTCACCCCTCTGCTCCAGCCCTCTGGGCTGAGCTGTGCCTCATGAGAATCAGCAGTTGTTGCTGATGGTGGTTTTGGAGAGGAAGAGTGTCAGCAGCACGGCCAGCCCTGCACGAGAGAGCGATGCTGAGATAAACCTGGAGCAGCCTGGCCTGGGGCTGGGGCCTCAGCAGAGCCCAAATCCTGCTCTGGGCTCTGCCTGGGCACCAGAGGGGCTCGTGACCTCCTTGAGAGAGCCAGGCAGGCTCATGAGCTGGGGCTCAGATGCACCAGCAGCTTTACAGAAACCCCTGGGCACAGCACCGAGGCAAAGGGGAGCTCAGAGGGCAGGGAGAGGGGAAGGCACAGCCCGGAGAGGAGGGTTGTGACTCACAGCAAGGCCATTGCTCCGTGACAGGATGGGCACAGCTCATCTAGAGCTGCCTCTGTGCTCCCTGTCCCTCCGGGGCTGCCTGCTGCAGGGAAAGCCCCTTCCCACAAGGGCAGCCTGGGGATTCCTGTTTACAGCAGGGAGAGTGCTCCAGGAGAGTGCCCAGGCCTGAATGAACACCCTGGGAGCAGGGGCATGGAGGGATGGATGATGGATGATGGATGGATGGATGATGGATGATGGATGGATGGATGGATGGATGGATGATGGATGATGGATGGATGATGGAGGGATGGATGGATGATGGATGGATCTGTGTTTGTGTGCAGGATCTGCATTTCAGGACAGGATCTGTGTTCCAGTGCAGGATCTGCATTTCTGAACAGGATCCACATTTCTGTCAGGATCTGCATTTCAGGACAGGATCTGTGTTCCATGCAGGATCTGTGTTCGTGTGCAGGATCTGTGTTTCCGTGCAGGATCTGTGTTTGTGTGCAGGATCTGCATTTCTGAGCAGGATCCACACTTCTGCCAGGATCTGCGTCTCAGGGCAGGCAGCCTGGCTGGTGCCTCTGCCCTCCCACGTTGGCTGTTCCCCTGCCTGCTCCCGGAGGTTTGGGAGATGATGGGTGCCTCTGGAATGAGCAGTAGCTTTGCTTCCTTCTGGGAGCTGCCCTGCTGCCTGCCAAGGCATGGCTGGGAGGGCGTGGGGCAGGCGTTCCTGTCATTCTGGAGCCGGGGATGCCTTTGGAGTGAGTGTGTGACAGGTATGGAGACAAACCGGGACAGCCGCCCCGGCCCCCGCCTGGCCTCGGTGATCAGGAGCTGGGAATGGGGAACCACAGAGCCACTGAGCTTGGGAAAGACCTCTCAGAGAGTCCAGCTCAACCTCTGACCACTTTGCCAGGCAGAAGAGGTGAAGGGGAAATGGGGTTTTCCCAGTGGAAGGGCTGTGGGAAGGGCTCGGGCACCTGGGATGCTGCTGGGCTTTGGCACCAGCGCCACTCCCAGGAGTTTTGCTGGTCTTAATTTGCTCTTTATTTGTCGTCCTGAGCTCTCCACAAGGGCAGCCAGGAGCTGTGGTGTGTTTGGAAGGGACAGGTCAGCGTTGTCACCTCTGCTGGTGTGTCCATCATGCAGGTTTCCCCGTGTCACCAGCGCTGTGGCCCTGCTGTTTCCAGTGCCCCTGGGAACACGAGCTGTCGCTGCCACTTTGCTGAGGTGGCTGATCCATGGGCAGCCCCAGAGGATGAGTGGAGGGACCCACAGCTCACTGCGCCCCAGGGAATTCCAGACTTCCCACGGGAAGGTGGCAACCCACGGGATGGGGGCCTGGAGGAGCCCTGGCTGTATTAGGGATGCAAACCATGCTCCAAATGTCCTTTTTTCAACAGGACCCTTCTGAAAGAGATCCTTGGTTAATAATGGAATAGGTTTTTCTTCCCCTGAAAAAAAGACTACCTTGATTGGGAGTTGCAAAATGCAGATGATTTGCAGCATGCATCGTTCAATTCCTCAAGTGTTTGCTCTGTTCATTACCCAGCCCTCAAATTATTGCAAGCAAAATTAAGTTTTAGAGAAAAACCCATGCTAAGTGAGGAACCTTTGAGTGCCATAACTAACAGGAGCCCTTGGAGCATGGGGATGTCTGTCCAGGGGCCGTGTTCCCCCTGAGAAGCAGCTGCCTGCCTTGTGCAGTCCCTGGGCAGAGATTGTGCTGCTGCTGACACACACACGGGACTTGGAAAGGCCAAAATGTCCCTCCAGGCTTTGTGCGTGACTCCTCAAGACCTCCTCGGTCCTGTCTGAGGCTTGTCAGTGGCAGGAAGAGAGAAAGGCAGCGTGAAGGTGTCACCCTGCTCCGTGGTGACAAACAGCAGGGCCCAGATTAGAAAGCAGCCTGTGCCCTGGTGACTCACAGCCCAGCCCGGCGCCACCTGCCACTGCCACCTGCCAGGACCTTCCTCTGCTTCCTGCCAGGACCCTGCTGCCGCAGCTGGGGGAGAAGATGCACCACACACTGCCCATCCTCGGCTCCCTCAGCAGGAGTGTGAGCCCAGCCCGATGCAGATGCTCTGAGGGTGAAACCCTTCTCTTCCTCTGCTGCTTTTGATCTTCCAGATCACAGGGGAGATGAGACTCAGAGCTGGACCCCCAAATCCTTCACTCCCAACATGCCTGGCAGCAGTAGAAATCCATTTTATGCTGTATTTTTTTAGGATGAAACCCTTCTCTGCCACTTTTGGGGTGGCTGTGAGACAGCTGCCACCAGATCTTCCAGACCACAGAGGGGATGAGGCTCAGAGCTGCACCCCCAAAGGACCAGACACAATCCTTCACTGCCAATGTGCAATCCATGCCTGGCAGCAGTAGAAATCCATTTTATGTTGTATTTTTTAGTCTTGGGTAATCCTAACCTAGAAGTGACTGCAGCCCCTGCCGGTTGGTTCCATTAACCTTGAGTACCTGCTGAATTCTCCTCCTCCCGCTGGTGGAGCGGGTTGTGCTTGCAGCAGCTTTCCTCCTTCCCCCTCCCCGGGGTGATTCATCGTTTCTGGGGCTGTAGAGAAAGAGATTGCATCAATGCAAATGGGGCCGGACAGTCACGGCTGAAAATGGCAATTTCTGTACAAATGCTAATCTCTAGGAACAGCCAAACCAGGTCCCAGGCTGAAAATGGCAATTTCTGTACAAATGCTAATCTCTAGGAACAGCCAAACCAGGTCCCAGGCTGAAAATGGCAATTTCTGTACAAATGCTAATTCTAGGAACAGCCAAGCCAGGTCCACGCTGGGGCTTTGCTCGAGCAAATAAATCCCCTGTGGGTTTAGCCGGGAGCTCCAATTCCTTTTTGTCACAATTAATAAGAGAAACTTGTGGATTTCTGAAGGGACTCTCTGCTCTAGTGCAGACCCAGAGATGGTTTTTCCTGCTCAGAAGCTGCCTGGAAGTTTTTCAGGCTGTGTCTTTGCAGAAGGGAGGGGGTGTCCATTTCTCCCCTGGATAAAAGAGTCTGGGACAAGCCGGAGGGACATCACCTCCCAAATCTGTGTCTCTGGCTGCTAAACCAGAGGGACATCACCTCCTCAGTCTGTGTCTCTGGCTGCTAAACCAGAGGGACATCACCTCCCAAATCTGTGTCTCCTGCTGCTAAACCAGAGGGACATCACCTCCCAAATCTGTGTCTCCTGCTGCTAAACCAGAGGGACATCACCTCCCAAATCTGTGTCTCTGGCTGCTAAACCAGAGGGACATCACCTCCTCAGTCTGTGTCTCCTGCCCCACCCAATTTCTCCCCACAGGAATCCTCACCCCCATCCACGGCTCCTTCAAAGGATGGAGGAGGGAATTACGAGCACTTTGTTGTTAATAATAGAGACAGTCTCGAGATGAGCTGCAGAGGGATTAAAGGGCTGCTGGACTGGTTCTGGAGGTGAGGATAATGGAGCTGAAATAAAGTGTGGAGCTGAGTAAATCCCACCCGCTCCTCCTTTCACCTTCCTTACGTGGAGTTCATTGAAGTTTGGCTTCCAGTAATCGATGGGAAGCTCAGTTATCATTCCCACACCCCTCTTGCTGATTCCTGTGCACAGAAGCCTCTCTCTCATTGCACAGCTCAGGGGTTTTGTGAACTTTATGTGATCCTGAGCCCTGCTCTGCCCTCCTGCCTTTGCAGTGAGCCCTGGAGTCACAGGGCCAGGTGTGGAGGAACCAGACAATTCACCCAGCTCTGTGAAAAGCTGGGGTCCTTCAGATTTCAGTGCTGTCCTAACTATGAAGCTGATTTAAAACAAAACACGCCTGAAAATCTCCCATATCAGACCCTCAGAGGGCTGTAGTGAGCTCCTTGAACACTCCTCCCATTCCTCCAAGTCTTGGCACCACTCATTTCCAAACGAGGTTTCAGGTGACAGCTGGGCTTCTCAACCTCCCTAAACAGGAGGGAAAATACATAAATAAACCACCAAAACAAAAGCCTTGTGTCCCCTTAGCATCCTGCCCCTGCCATTTGGGCACATCCCTGCACTTCTCCCTCTGTCTGTGGTTTGCAGCCCCGTCTCTGGGGGTCAGCAGCACAGGCTGGCCCTGCTGCTGTGCTGTGGGCTGGGATTTGCCCTGGAGAGGGTGGAGAAGGCAACCCCAGGCTCCAGCAGGGCTGCTGCTGGCAGGGGCACCGAGGAAGGGCTGCATCCATCAAGCGCAGCAGGTCACCGTGACTGAAACCATGAGATCACCCCCAGGCCGAGCTCCAGCCCGCAGGGAAATCTTTTTATATCTGCCTGGCAGATGCCAACCGTTTGCTCAGCGCCCGCAGAAGGGCCTTGCCAGGGAGCAGAGCAGGAGAGCCCAGCCCTGGTGCTGTCCCCAGTGGGAGCTGGGCTGTGGAAACAGGCTGTGTTTGCCCAGGTGTGATGGGTAAACAGCCCTGGGTGCCCGGCCCTGCCTGGCTGCTGGCTGTTGTGTCTGCCTGTGATAGCATCAGCGCCCTGCTGCCAGCCCAGCCCGGCTTTGCTGAGCCAGAGCTTGGTGTGAGCCCAACCGTGCTGGAGCCTTTCCCACCCGGGTTCAGCCCCGGAGTGCTCACCGGGCCTTGGCACAGCTCCTGTGCTCCACCCTTTGATGTGGGTGAGAAGCATCAGGGGGAAAATCGGGATTTTCTCTCAGCCAGCAGCAGCTACTGCTGAGTGAGCAATTTGGGAATGGGGTTGAAGCTCTGGAGCAGCTTTGGGTACAGTTGGTGGGGATGTGTTGCAGAAGCTGGGGCTCTGTCCCCCTCCCTGTCCCGTGTAATTGTGCAGCTCTGACCTGCTTGTCACTGATTTAATGGATGGGAGATCCATGAAACCCCCCAGGAGCAGCATCCTCCAAAACCCAGTGGCTGAACCACGGGGGCAGGAATTGCCACTCCTCCAGGCTGAAAGAAATGTGTTTGCTCTGGGGTTGCTCCTGTGGGAAGTGAGAAACAGGGGCAGCTTGAATCCCTGAATTTCCCTGAGGAGGGATGGGAAGGAGAGCTGATGGGTGCTCCTCCCTGGGCAGAGAATTTCTGAGGGGCAGAACACGCTGCTCAGGCTGCAAAAGAAGCTTTTCTTCTTGTCCTCAGGTGGGAGACAGCAGCATGAGCAGACGGAGAGGATATCCCTGGGTTTTGTGCTAGGAAGCAAACCCCAGGCTGAGCACTCATTTTCCAGGCACTGCTGGACTTCCTAGAATAAAAATCCTTCTGCATTTCTCCCTGACAGTGAGATATTTTGCATAAAACAATCAAGCTGACCACCCCAAGTCCATTTACAAGTTTTCCAAGAAATCCTCGGGGCAGTCAGAGGAAATCAAAGAGTTCAGAGCTGAATTCCACAAGCGATGACGCCGAGTCTGGGGAAGGATTTTCACTGCTGGAATCCAAATGTCCCCAAACGCTGCTTTCTTAAAATGTGGGATGTTTTTGGTGTGGATCCCCTCCAGGCATGCACAGGCACCTGCTGCTAATCCCACTTCTGTCAGATCCCTGGCTCTCTCCCGCCTGGAGGATCATTGTTGGTTATTTTCTTGGGAGGATTTGGTGCTGTCTCCATGCTTTTGACATTCTGTGGCCTCCTGAGCTTGGCACACAGCAGTGCTCCTGCCTCGGTGTTTCACAGGGCTGCAGGAACTGGGAGGGAACCCTGGAGATCATCCCAGCATCCCACCAGAACCCCCTGCCCACAGCAGGGGCAGGGAGAGCAGCTGGACAGAGATTTGTGCTTGGATTGGGGCAGGAGGGAGCTGAAACCCCATCCCAGATATTCCTTTGTGTGCAGCCCAAAGGCAGGTCAAGAATTCAAAATTCCATCCCAGATGTTCCTTTCTGTGCAGTCAAGGCAGATGGAGGAGAGAATTCCAAATTCCACCCCAGATCTTCCTTTCTGTGCAGCCCAAAGACAGTTGGAGAATTCCAAATACCATCCCAGATCTTCCTTTGTGAGGAGCCCAAAGGCAGGTGGAGATTTCAAAATTCCATCCCAGATATTCCTTTCTGTGGAGTCAAGGCAGGTGGAGGAGAGAATTCCAAATTCCACCCCAGATCTTCCTTTGTGAGGAGCCCAGAGGCAGGTGGAGAATTCCAAATTCCATCCCAGATATTCCTTTGTGTGCAGCCCAAAGACAGCTGGAGAATTCCAAATTCCATCCCAGATCTTTGTGAGGAGCCCAAAGGCAGGTGGAGATTTTGAAATTCCACCCCAGATCTTCCTTTGTGAGGAGTCAAGGCAGATGGAGGAGAGAATTCCAAATTCCACCCCAGATCTTCCTTTGTGAGGAGCCCAGAGGCAGGCGGAGGAGGGGATCCGTTGTTCCTACAGGGAGAAGGTTGTTCTGCTCATTGTTAACTTGTTTGGCTTGGGCTTAAGTCCTGTGTTAGCTGGAATATCTGCAGAGGAAATTGGGTGTAAGCCAGGCTTAGGGACAAGTCTACACTCTGCTGGCATCACACCAAGAAAGGAAATTGCAGCGCCACAAAGCAGGGGAAAGTGTTGCCTGCATTGGTTTAGGTGGGATGTTGGGATTCAGTCCTTCCCTGAGAGGGCTGCCCCGTCCCTGGAAGTGTCCAGGGTGAGGTCGGACAGGGTTTGGAGCAGCCTGGGACAGTGGGAGGTGTCCCTGCCATGGCAGGGGTGGCACTGGATGATTTTAGGGTCCCTTCCAGCCCCAGCCATTCCATGGTTCCATCCCTGGTCCCTGCTCCCTCTGTTGGGAACAGCATTCCATCTGTTCAGTGATTAAAAACCCCACAAGACCCAAAGCAAACAAAGTGTCCTTCCACTTCCCCAAAAGTGAACAAAAGGAAAAACCCCTCAGAAAAGCTGGGACAAGGGAAGGAGGGGGAAATGGGATAACAGAGCTTTTAGAAGCCTGGTCTTTGCAGCTGTTCCCACCCTGGCTGCTTTCCAGAGGTGCTTGGATGATCCTCTGCCTGGAAAAAAAAGAAGTCCTTCAAGCCCATCACTCGATGGGGACATCATTTCTCAGCAAAGGAGATGAAAATCCAGATTTGGGGTTCAGGAATGGAACTGCACCAGTGTGGGAGCCGGGGATCTTCACTCAGGTAGATTTGAGTGATATCCCAGTGCTGGGAGTCCCTTCAGGTGGGGGTTAAGGGCACAGAGGGCTTGGATCTTCGGAGAAGTTTGGTACCACAGCCAGCATTAGATATGTGGAGTTCGTTTGGTGCTCGTGGGGAAAGCTGGACAGGACTAAGGACTAACTGGGAATTTGTGTCCCAGTTTGGCTGTGTGGCTGCTGGACCCAAAGCCCAGCTGGGCTGTGCTGGGCTTGGCACAGCAAACTGGAAGGGGTGAGCTGGGGTTTTTCCTTTCCTAGACAGAAGTGATCATAAACCAGACTAAATCTGGGACTGGGACACTCTGGGGTTATTTTTTATGCTGCACCTTGGCTTCTTGTCAGGCATTCACAGGTTTTTCTTTTCCCCTGAGCCGTGCAGGAGCACCTGATGGTTCCTCTCCTGTTGCTGAGCCCCGGGATTCCTCTCACAGCCTGCACTTGGAGCAGATGCTGTTTAAATGTTCCGGGAGGAGCTGTTGGCAAATGGGGGATGACAGGTTGCAGAAACAGGATAAAATAGCAGGAGTTTCCAAGGAAAGCTTGGAGAGGCAGGAAAGGAAAGGGGGTCAGCCTGGAGAGGAGCTGTGCCAGGCTTGACTAGGTTGTGAGACCCCCGTGGAGGTGCAGACGGTGCAGGGCAAGGCTGGCAGATTTTCCTGGTTCCTGGAGGGCTGGAGCAGGAAATTCTGTCTTGCTCTGCCCTCATTCCACCCTGAGTCCTTGGATTGCTTGGGGAGGAGCTGCTCAGATGCAGAGGGCTCCATGTCCATGGACACCCAGCTCCCATGGAGATTTCACAGGGTACAGGGTTCAAATGGAGTGAAGCAAATATGACATTTATGGAGTCAGAGATTCCCAGAACAGTCTGGGTTGGAAGGGACCTTAAAAATCATCTCATTCCCCCCCTGCCATGGGCAGGGACACCTCCCACTGTCCCAGGCTGCTCCAAGCCCCATCCAGCCTGGCCTTGGGCACTGCCAGGGATCCAGGGCAGCCCCAGCTGCTCTGGGTACCTGTGCCAGGGCCTGCCCACCCTCCCAGGGAAGGATTTCTTCCCAGCATCCCACCTAACCCTACTCCCTTTCAGTCTGAAGCCATTCCCCATGTCCTGTCGCTGCTGCTCCTGCTGATTTGCAAAACCACTTAGTGCAAAGCACTGAGACAATCCACAGGGAATTTGTTTTCCTCTTCATCCTCTCCTTGACCCTTTAGGAAATGTCCCCTGGGAGCCATTTCAAGCTCCTGCCGTGACTCTGTGGGCAGCAATCCATTCCCATTGACTGGAAAGGGAATTCTGACTTTCTCATCAGCTCCTCACCCTGTGCAACGGCTGTCCTTCAGCCTGGGATTAATTAGGACTAATGACCAAAAACATCCTCATCAAGCTTCCACCTCTCCTAGGAGTGTCCTGAACCAAAATAAGGGAATGTAAAGGAGAGAATTCCCGCTGGGAAGTTGTTAACAAGGCTGTGCACCCCTTGCTCTGTGGGATGTGGCTGATCCATCCTGCTGAATCCAAGATTCCCACAGGTGACCAGGCTCATTACCAGAGGCTGCAAGGTTTCCTCGGCCAACTTCTGTTTTGAGTATTAAGCTTTGCCTTGTGAACCTTGAGGAATTCAGCTCCCAGGGCAGAGGAAATGTCGGAAGGGGTCAGGCGAGCTGCGCTCTGTCCGTGTCACTGGGAGCAGCCAGCAGCATTCCAGGACAACATCTGATTTTGTGCTTTTACGAGGCAGATGTTTGGGAGAAGGGCTGTGCTGTTTATTCCAGCTGCCATCTCCCAGCCCCGCTCCCGCCGCGCGGAGGAGCCCATAAATAAAGATTCTTGGGATTGTGCCGCCCTTTGGGCAGCCCTGCCTTCCATCAGGGCCTGGACAAGCTGCAAACCCCCTCCCCTGCACCTCACTTTTACAGGGGAATAAATCAGCGAGGGCTGAATCCTCTCTCGGAGACGCGAGGATAAATCCGGGATGGCCGCGCTGACGCCGGCGCCGCGCTGGAATTGCCGGGGGAGCTTGATTCCTGCATTTGGGAGTCGTGCTGCTGATTTACTGCAAAGGAGCTCGGGCTCAGCGTGTCCTGGGACGCAGCAGCAAGGCAGGGCTCGCTCTGGGGTGCAGTGCTGACGGCAGAGCAGTTCCATGGGTTTTGCTGGAATTAATTCACGGGATTCACAGAATCACACACAGACAGAATTCACAGAATCACAGACAGACAGAATTCACATAATCACAGACAGAATTCACAGAATCACACAGAGAATTCACAGAATCACACACAGACAGGATTCACAGAATCACACACAATCACAGAATTCACAGAATCACACACAATCACAGAATTCACAGAATCACACACAATCACAGGATTCACAGAATCACAGAGAGAATTCACAGAATCACACACATACAGAATTCACAGAATCGCAGAATTCACGTAATCACACACACAGAATCACACACAGAATTCACAGAATCACACACACAGAATCACAGAATCACACACACAGAATCACACACAGAATTCACAGAATCACACACAGAATCACAGAATCTCACAGAATCAAAGAATCACAGAATCACCAGGTTGGAAGAGACCTTCAAGACCATTGAGTCCAACCCAGCCCCAGCCCCTCAACAGTGCCACATCCAGGCTTTGTTAAACACGCCCAGGGATGGTGACTGCACCACCTCCCCGGGCAGCCGTTCCAGACCTTTATCCCCCTTTCTGTGAAAGCTGATGGAAATGAGTTGTAGCTTCAGCACAGCTTGGGCCTCAAGGAGCTCCTTAATGAAAGAAAGGATAAATCCTGTGTAAAGTGATTATTGCCACTGCCTGACACTCTTCCAGCAGAGCCCCACAGGGATGGATCCCCTGAATCCCACCCTGTGTCTCGTGCTGGGATGAGGATGGAGAGGAAGGCAGCGGTGCCCTCACGCCTTGGTGGCCACCAGGCAGGTATCCATGGAGGCACTGGAGATCCCAGCTGGTCCCAGCTCGTGGAGGGGCTGCCCCTGGAAGTGGTGCCAGGAGCTGGTCCGGAGGGGTGGGAATGCTGCTCTTGGCTGCGCTTTTCTCCTCCAGGAGGACCCAAGCAGTTGTTGAAGGCAGCAATCAGGGTGTTAATCCTCACTTGTTCTTCTAGCTTTTCCCACTTTTTTTGAAGGGTTGGAAGTGAAGGAATGTAAAAGAGGGGCTGGCCCCTCTCTGCTGTGGCTCCAGCCTGCAGCCTGTGGGTTTAGGCACGCTGTGGATATTCCCTCTTGAATATCAATAATTATGGATATGAAGTGGGTATTTCCTCTTGAAGCTGTCGGGCTCCCCAAACAACTCCAAAGAGGCTTTGCAAAGGAGTGCCTGGAATTCTGGTGGCTGCTTTTAGGCAAGCTGGAGAGCCCAGTGGTCACCTCAGGCTCTGCCAGCCTTGCCCCATGAATACCACTGGACACAGGGTGATTTGCACCCTTCAGCTGGTGGCACCTGGCCAACTCTTTAACTGTTCATAGGTGACTTTTTTAGTGGCTCGGAGTGGCTTGGGTCAGCCAGGGTGAGAGGCAGTCATGTGTGGCTCTGCTGCTTCCAAGGTCCAGGAGAAGCACTGGGTGACCTCAGGCTGGACCTGGGACCTGCTGAGAGTGACCTGGAGGAGCCTCTCCCAGCTGGAAGGTGCCCATGGAGGCAGCAGAACATTGTCCCAATATTCCCACCCGTTTTGTTCTCACTGAATGACTCTGCTCTCGGTGGAGTTTGCCAGGAGGGAAACCAAACTGGGATTATTGCCATGGGAACTGGAGATTGGGTGGGAAGCTCATCCATGGGGCAGCAGGACGAGGGTTTTGGACTTCTGTCTCCTGTCAGACTGTGTGGCTGGGGTTTGGAACACCACGAAGTCACTATTGTGATCATCTTGGGGTAAGATATCCAGAAACGTCGACCTCCCTTGTTTTCCTGGGAAAAGCCAAGCCAGGATCTCACCCCTGGAGGGATGGGGGTGAGGAGCAGCACCACCCTAATGAGCAGAACTCCCTAATTACAACAGCAGCAATTAAACCCAGTGCTGAGGGATGCAGAGCTGGAGACACAACCTTGCTGAGCTCTGTGGCTCCATTTGCTGAGCACAGAAATGGATTTATTTTGGAGTATCCCCTTTTCCTTCCCACTTGAGCTCAACCAGCGGCTCTGCCCTGGGAGCTCCGGGAAAGGTTCAGCTTTCCTTGGAAGCTGACAAGCACCATCTATAGGATTGCTGCAGAAGAGGCTCCCAGCTGGTGAAAAAGGGCAGAGGAGCTTCACTCCGAGCTTCCAGGTTTGTTCTGGAGAAACTCCAGCGTGCTGAGCATTCCAGGGTGCACAGAGTCCCAGCTTCCCTCATCCACCCTTCGTGTCTGGGGGATTGTCCATCCCGGACAAACGGCTGCTCCTCGCTCCCCTGGGGGAATGCTGCCTGTGGAAATTGCTGGAATTGCAGAGCCGGGA
The DNA here is from genome assembly GCF_015832195.1 of Motacilla alba alba. NCBI lineage: Eukaryota > Metazoa > Chordata > Aves > Passeriformes > Motacillidae > Motacilla > Motacilla alba. The sequence continues at coordinate 16,572,713 of NC_052028.1, forward strand.
TCATTCCACGCAGGGATTTTCTAAAGGGCTCATAATCTGCAAGATTTCCACTTTTCCTCGGGAATTGTAGGGACGGGACAAGGGGGAATGGCTTCAAATCGAGAGAGAGGACGTTGAGGTGGGATACTGAGAATAAAGTCTTCCCCGAGAGGGTGGGGAGGCCCTGGAACAGGTTGGGAAGGAAGAAGAAGGGAAGAAGGGAGCAAGAAAGGAAAAAAGGAGAGATAAACACGCTTCGCAGGGCAGATGGAGTACAAATAATGTTTTTAAAGAGATGCTGGCAAGGGACACTGGTGCAAATCATCCCTGTCACGTTGGAACTTCATCCTTGATTTGCACAAGAAATACAACTCCAGTTTGGATACCCAGAATTCTTCTGAGAGAGGCATTGTGTTCCCAAAGAACAGATATGGGTTTTTTTTTCTCTCTGCAGATCCATTTTGGCTTTAAAGCTGTTTTCTTCTCCTACACACACAGATGATAATCTTTTACATGTCCTTATTAAAAAATATCACTTCCAGAAAATAAAAACACTGGCATATTCTGTACTTGTTCCTTTCTCTATCTCCGAATTAATTTCCCATTTTTTCATCTGACTTGTCAGTCATTTCATATCTCCACAATCAAGGAAAGAGGTTTAATGTCTCTCCTGGCTTTGGCATCCAAACCCCTTCTCTTTCCCAACCTCCCTGTGCTAAATTAACGCTGTTTTCCTTTCTCTTTGTTCCCCTCAGAGATCCCTGGATGCCCAGGAATGGTGGAGAGCTGAATGACCCCATTGCTGTTCCTCACACCCTGAGCTCGTGAGGGCTCTGCAGAGATGGAGGGGGAGCCCGGCCTCGCTTCCCTGAGCCGGGGGGTGCTGTGGGAAGTGACTGCCTTGGCAAAGTCCTCATCCCAACCCACCACCCACCACGCAGCACCTCCAGGAGAAGCTGGGCAAGGACAACCAAGGGACCAGGAGAGGCTCTGCGAGCCTTGGAGGACACCAAGAAGCCACGGGAGCTGAAGGAGGGGATGCCCAAGCCACGGCAGATGTGCCGAGGGTTTTTTCCCCCTGGGAAAAGCCTTTCCAAAAGGGAGCACCGGGCCCGCGTGTGGGCTCCAGCTGGTCTGGAAGAGGCACAGCCAGGTCTCCCAGCCAGGGCAGGAGCCCAGCAGGGCGTGTCCACGTGCTGGGTGGGGATCCAGGTGAAACAGGAATCTGCCCAAGACCAAGAGAGAGGAGCGTGGAAGATTCCTTTGATTTACTCTGTGCTTGTTTCTCCTCCTGGTGTCTTCTCTGTCTACCTCTTCTCCTCCAGAGAGCACGAGGGGTCCTGACTGTCACTAAGGAGCAGAAGGATTGGCACAGGGCAGGAATTTGTTCTCTCCTTGCTCCAAAAGATCTCCAGCTGTCCTGCCTGGACTGCAGCCCTTGGAAAGGCTGGGACCTGGCAATCCTTTTCCTCGCAGGAAGTGACATTTCAGCAGGACCAGCCACCCTTGGGAGCCAAGCTTTCCCACCTGAGGCTCAGAGCATGGCAGGACATCCATCCCTCTCCTGCAGCTGTGGGAAGGAGCACACCGAGCTCCTGACTTTGGACTGTGGAAAATTCATAAAGCAGAGAAAGAGATGGAGGGACTTAGGGCCTCAGGCAGAAAACAGCAGGAAAAACTGGCTGAAAAACCATAAACAAACTGCACCTTGGACTGGCAGGTGGTGGCCCAGCTGCAGCTCTGTGGCCACTGGGCTGCTCCCAGAGCTGGGCAGGACGTGCTGGTACTGAACTGTGGGAGCCCCATCTCAGACCTTCCCTCTCGGGCTTCCAGCTGCAAAACCTTTCCCTCCAGTGCAATCCTATTTATTTATTTATTATCTCGCTGCTTGACGTGAAGCTGCTAAAGGAGCCCCCTCCCCACAAACACCCACCCAGGCCTGTGTGAGGGCACTGAGCAGAGGGGCAGCACCCAGGGACGCCTCCCACCACACCAGGAGCCACCTCCTGGTGAAGGGCCCTGCTGTGCTGAGGGGCTGGACTTGGTGGTCTTTGAGGTTCTTTCCAAGCAAACCCATTCTGTGGTTCTGTGGGATCTGAAAAAGATGTCCCATCCCCAGAGGTGTCCAAGGATGGGTGGATGGAGCTCTGAGCATCCTGGGAAAGTGTAAAGTGTCCCTGCCCATGGCAAGGGGTGGAACTGGGTGAGCTTTAAGGTCCTTCCATTCTAGGAGTCAATGGACAGGGAGTGGGCACACGAGGGAAGAGGAAAAACTGAGACCAGGACTGTCCCCGGGGTGAGGATGCAGGGTTGGTAATTGTGGGTCTGTCAAGGACTGAGAGCAGGCTGGGCAGAGCTGTGCTGGGAGGACAGAGGCTGCAGGAGCTCAGCAGTGCCCCTCCATCCCGACTTTCTTTGTGCAGAGCCACGAGAGTTCTCACCTGGGGGGCTCTCAGGTGCCCTGCTGCTCTCCCACAGCTTTCAGGATACCCTGGAATCCCTTGGCACAGCTCCCAGCTGCCCTAGCAGAGCCTGATTTCTCCTTTCCCTCTGAAGAACCCCACCAGGGCTTAGTCCAAACCTGCTGAAGGGAGATATTTCCCAACAAAAACCTGTTCCTCAGAAGATTCCTGGCTGGCTCCAGTCCCTCATTCTGTACTGGAAACAGTTTGCAGGTTAGGGACATGCCTGGGGTTGTGGCAGTTCTCTTTCTCCCCAGGCCCTGATGTGCAAGAGCAGGAGAGGAAGGGATGAACTTCAGTCATTTGCCAGCCCAAAGGCAGGGACCTGCCTTGCAGCGCTGTCCAAATCCATCTGCCTGCCCCTTCAGGCTTGTTCCAGGGATTCCATCCTCTGCTGGATCTATTCCTGAGCACCCTGACCCCGGGGTCGCAGTGCTGTCCCCTGGGAGGTGGCTCCGTGCTCCACTGCAGGAGCTGCTGGGAGTTTCCCACCTGTGTTTGCTCCTGGAAGCTTCATTCCATTTTAACTCATGCTGCTCCTCAAGCCCCTGCTGTCCATGTTCTCCTGCCACCTCACCAGGGCTCCTCTTCCCATTCCAAGACCCTCCCTGGCTCCTGGTCTTTAATGAGGAATCCAATCCCACCCCTGGCAGTGCCCAGCTGTGAGCCTGGAATCACTGAGGAATCCAATCCCACCCCTGGCAGTGCCCAGCTGTGAGCCTGGAATCACTGAGGAATCCAAACCCACCCCTGGCAGTGCCCAGCTGTGAGCCTGGAATCACTGAGGAATCCAAACCCACCCCTGGCAGTGCCCAGCTGTGAGCCTGGAATCACTGAGGAATCCAATCCCACCCCTGGCAGTGCCCAGCTGTGAGCCTGGAATCACTGACGAATCCAAACCCACCCCTGGCAGTGCCCAGCTGTGAGCCTGGAATCACTGAGGAATCCAATCCCAGCCCTGGCAGTGCCCAGCTGTGAGCCTGGAATCACTGAGGAATCCAATCCCAGCCCTGGCAGTGCCCAGCTGCTGCTCCCTCCCTCCTCTGGGGTGCAGGGAAGGGGCAAACGGAGCCAAAATGGATCAGTGTTGGCACTGAGCGCTCCTGTCCCAAAATATCAGGAAGAAATCCTTCCCTGTGATGGTGGGGAGGCCCTGGAATGGATTTCCCAGAAAAGCTGAGGCTGCTTTGTCCCTGGAAGTGTCCCAGGCCAGGTTGGACAGGGTTTGGAGCCACCTGGGAGAGTGGAATGTGTCCCTGCCCACGGCAGGGGTGGGAATTAAATGATCTTTAGTGAATTAAATAATCTTTAATGAGTTAAATGATCTTTAATGTCCCTCCCAAGCGCAGCCATTCCAGGACTCTGGGATCCCGTGGGGAGCAGTCCCTGGCAGGGACAAGTGCTCAGCTCAGCAGAGCCCAGCCTGAGCCCTGGCCGTGGGGATGCTCCAGGATTCCCGTGGAGGTGTGTGGGAACGTGTGGGGAATGGGAACTGAGCCCTGCCCTGCCTGGGAATCCCATCCACGGGCTGGAGCTGCCGGGGGCTGGGGGCACGCGGGGAGCTGGCCTGGGGAGCTCTGGGTGCAGCTGGAGCACCACGGGGAGGGTCCCAGCTCTGCTCCTGCCACCGAACAAACTGTCCCCACAAATAAAGAATGGAAAGCGCTGCTCTTCCCACTCTGCTTTTTCCCAGCTGGGAGGGGCTGCCCCTGGCTGCTGGGGGCACAGAAATGCCAGGGCGGTTTGGGAGGGGCTGGATGCACTCGGGAAAAGCAGGGGGACAGAGCCCTGCAGGGATTCCTGGTGCTGCTGGGGGCTGGGTGCCAATAACTCCAGCTGGGAATGGGCTTGGGACCAGGCTGGAGTGGAGCTGAGCAGCAGCAGGGCAGCGGTGTGGGGCTGCAGGAGGAGGAGGAGGCACCAAACAAACCGGGGAGGAGGAGGAGGAGAAAAGAGGGTGAAGGGAGATGAAGAAGGTGCTGAGCATCCCGAGGGTTTCACAGGATGGCAGCAGAGGAATCTGTGGCACTGTGCTGTCCCCTGGGCTGGTTCTTCACCCAAATCTCCTGAATTCCCCTCCCCATCCCTGCTGTTCTCCCGGCTGACCCAGGGCAGGGTGGCACTGACAGCATGGCAGCTTCTCAGGAGCACTGGCAGGGGAAAAAATCGGTCCCCAAACAAGGAAAGAATCAAAATGACACATTTCCAACTGAATTAATGACGAGACAATTAATCATCCCAATTAAAACCTGTGGAGAACCCGGAGAGCCCTAATCCATAAAGATGCTCCAGGCAGCAGCACCCCGGGGCTTCACACTGCTCTGGCAGTGCAGGAACTGCAGGCAGCACTGCCAGGAGAATTTGGGGATTTTATCACAGGCCAGCCTGAAAAGGAGAATTTGGGGATTTTATCACAGGCCAGCCTGAAAAACTGCACAGATCCCCATGGAGTCACCCCCTGCTTTTCAGTGCCACTGAGCACTAAACTGCTCATCCCTGCTGTCTGTCTGGGACATTCCCAAAGTCACCTTGTGTGCCACCCACCCACCTCAGAGCCAGGCCCAACCTCTGCAGGCATGGATGGATTTTCCTCCTGGGTGGATTCCCCTCCTGGATGGATTCCCCTCCAGGATGGATTTTCCTCCAGGATGGATTCCCCTCCAGGATGGATTCCCCTCCAGGATAGATTTTCCTCCTGGATGGATTCCCCTCCTGGATGGATTTTCCTCCAGGATGGATTCCCCTCCTAGATGGATTTTCCTCCAGGATGGATTCCCCTCCTGGATGGATTCCCCTCCAGGATGGATTTCCCTCCTGGATGGATTTCCCTCCAGGATGGATTTCCCTCCAGGCTGGTTTTTCTCCATCTCCCAACCTTTCCATGTGGATTTGCAGAGCTCTGGGCTCATCCCTGGTTTTTGGGACTGGAGAAGTGTGAGCCTTGTTTGCCAGGAGCCCACACAACTCCAGACAGCCCTGCAAGCGTCCAGACATCTCCCTGAAGTTCCTAAAGCTTGAGAGCAAAGGGCTGTGAGGAGATGGCTGCAGCCCATCGCTGCTATAAACCCTCTCTTCATCCTTTCATGGTCCGAGGTATGGACATGAATTATGGCAGCTCTGAACCTCCCGAGAGCAGCTTTCTCAAACGGCTGCTAAAGAGCATTGTTAAGCCGAGATGTCAGCGCTTGCTGGCTGAATGGGGCTGTTTTACGAGGCACTTTAATCCTTCCAGGAATCCAGCGACCCCTTTTCCACCCACACATCCACTCCTGGCTCTTGTTTTCTGTCCCGTTTGTTCCTCGAGGCTCTGGCGCCAGCCCCAGCGTTTCCAGCGGCAAACAGGTTCCTAAAACCCCACATCTGGCTGGATTTGGGGCTACCCGGCAAACTGCAGAGAAAGCGGGGGCTTCTCCTGTGACTGCTGCAACTTTTGAGGTCATTTTGGCAGCAGGGCTGCCAGCCCCCAGCAATCCCGGTGCGATGCCTTCCTGCGGGCGTGGATTTTGCTGGAGGATGGAGGAGGATGGAGGGACTGAGCCCTCAGAGAGCCACGGTCACCCCGGGCACAGCCACATCCCTTTGGGACGGCCCTTCATCTCGGCATCCTCTTAAAATCCTGCTTTAAAATAAGCAGCAAGTGCTTTCCCTGCCTTCCTTATTTCCCTTCTGGATGTTTTATCCCTTTCCCTGCCTTCCTTATTTCCCTTCTGGATGTTTTATCCCTTTCCCTGCCTTCCTTATTTCCCTTCTGGATGTTTTATTCCTTTCCTTGCCTTCCTTAATTCCCTTCTGGATGTTTTATCCCTTTTCCTGCTTTCTTTAATTCCCTTCTGGATGTTGTATCCCTTTCCCTGCCTTCCTTATTTCCCTTCTGGATGTTTTATCCCTTTCCCTGCTTTCTTTAATTCCCTTCTGGATGTTTTATCCCTTTCCCTGCCTTCCTCATTTCCCTTCTGGATGTTGTATCCCTTTCCCTGATTTCCTTAATTCCCTTCTGGGTGTTGTATCTCTTTCCCTTTCTTTCCTTATTTCCCTTCTTTCCCCCTTTCCCTTATTTCCCTGGATGTTGTATCCCTTTCCTTGCTGCCTTAACACCAATATCATTCCCGAGGCTTTTCCTTCCCGGGGCACAAGCTGAATTCACATTTATTTCCATTCAAAAGGCACAAATCCCAGCAAATATCGGATTGAACCATTCCAAGCTGGTGATTCACCATCATTTTGATTGCTCTAGGAGAATGTTGAGTTCCCGGTGCTCTGGATTGGTCTCCATGGAAATGGGTAGGAGCCTTTGGATTGCACAGTCCTGAGGCTGAGGTTTTGTCTGGGATGTGATGGGGGCTGCTCAGCTTTGCTTTCTGTGTCAGTGAAATTCCTGCTGAAAACAGAAATGTGCCCAGCCCAGGCTGTCCCCTGACAGCAGGAAACCAAAAACAGGAAGAAGGAGCGTTACAAAAATGGAAATGAGGATCATTAAAGCACAAAAAATCCCATCAAAATAAATCTGGACATTGCAAACACCCAGCTGGTTCATCCCTGCTGCATTCAGAGCCGCTTGTGGCTGCAAAGTGGGAAAGCAGGGAATCAGCCAGTGCTGTTAACCATGAACTGCTTCCTGCAGGTTCTGCTGCAGCCTGCACCTGGGTTTTGGGTTAATCTTCCTCCCAAGCCAATGGAAAGGCTGGATGGGCGTCCAGGGATGCAGGTGACAACGAGCTGTGTTTGCAGTGGCAACCAGGTGACAGAGCAGGGAGCTGCAGGTGGCCCCAGGTGGCCCCAGGTGTCACAGAGCCAAGAAGGAAAGAGGCTGGTCCTGGGAGCTCAGGATCTAAATGGTCAAGAAGGGATAAACAGGAGGATAAAAACAGGCAGAGGGGACATCCCAGAGGCAGCAACAGCACCCAAAGGGACCCCTGGTTCAGCAGAGATCAGGAAATGAGGGGCAAAGGAAAGGATGGCCCTTCATCAGGGACAGACAAGAGGGATGGGCTCAAGAAAGAGGGGAAATTGAGGCTGGATCTTGGGAAGGAATCCCTCCCTGTGAGGGTGGCAGGCCTGGCACAGGGTGCCCAGAGCAGCTGGGGCTGCCCCTGGATCCCTGGCAGTGCGCAGGCTGGATGGGATGGAGCAGGTCCAGAGCAAGATGCTCACGGCTGGAGACAATAATGACATTTATCATGCATGGCTTTTCAGTATTTATTGCCTGGCTTTTCTTCCGGAGCAGAAAAGCTCTGAGGTGGGGGTTTTGTGCCTGGAAAATGTCCCTTCTGCCTGTCTTTTGGTGTTTCTTGAATCCAAACTGGATCCCTGGCAGTGCCCAAGGCCAGGCTGGACATCGGGGTTTGGAGCCTTGCAAGAAACATCAGAAAAAATTGTAGAGCCAGAAAGGAATTCCACACCCAGCAGACTTGGGGAAGGGTCTGTGCTTTGTTTGTCAGCTTTGAAAAGTCATTTCAGATGTTTCTTTCTAGAAAACAAAGAAGTCCCAGCTCCGTGGTGGCTTTGTTCCCCTTTGCAGGGGCAGGGGAGGGCACTGACCCCGGGATTGCTCCACTTCCTTCCACCCTCCCTCAGCTGGAGAAGTTTTGTGATTTTGATGAGTTTTAAACAGCAAAAGTGGGGGGTGGAGGGAGAAATGAGAGCACCCTCGGCATCACCTCGACAAGTGCACCCCAGGACAGAGCAAACAAAGAGGAAATTAAATTTTCCACTTTTCTGTTATCATCCAAAGCAAAGCGAAATGAGTGCGTCAATCCAAAATTAAATTTTCTGTGTTTAAGAAGCCTCCCCCGAAAAAAGTGTAATCAGAAATGGTTATTTTCTTTGGAGGAAAGAGATGGATTTGATGGAATCTGGCTCTTTGGTCCCCACGGTGTGGCTGAGCAGGGTGGAGTGGCACTTCCATGCTGTGGCTGCGGTTGGTATTTCCTGCTGGTGCTTGTGCAAAATTTGATGGTTTTGGTAAAAAAGCAAAGGTGGAGAATCCCAGCTGGGGTGGAGCCACAGACATCCCACATCCCAGGGAAAGCTGGGAACAGGGTAGATATTGGTAGGATTTTGTCAGGATTTTGTCAGGATTTTGCCAAGAATTTGGCAGGATTTTGACAAGATTTTGGCAAGATTTTAACAACATTTTGGCAGGATTTTAACAAGATTTTGACAAGATTTTGGCAGGATTTTAACAAGATTTTGACAAGATTTTTGGCAGGATTTTGACAGGATTTTGCCAAGAATTTGGCAGGAATTTGACAAGATTTTGGCAAGATTTTAACAACATTTTGGCAGGATTTTAACAAGATTTTGGCAGGATTTTGACAGGATTTTGAAAAGATTTTGGTAGGATTTTGTCAAGATTTTGGCAGGATTTTGACAAGATTTTGTCAAGATTTTGGCAGGATTTTGACAAGATTTTGGCAGGATTTTGACAGGATTTTGGCAGGATTTTTGCAGGATTTTAACAAGATTTTGGCAGGATTTTGGCAGGATTTTTGCAGGATTTTAACAAGATTTTGACAAGATTTTTTGGCAGGATTTTGGTAGGATTTTGTCAAGACTTTGGCAGGATTTTTGGCAGGATTTTTGCAGCACAGGTGGGAGAGGGGGAAGCCCTCCTTGCTCTCCCACCCTGCCACCTCCAGCCCAAGCTCTGCTGCATCCCAGCTGCTCCTGCTGGGATAACAGCCCAGAAACTCCAGTGGGCTCCAAGCAGCCCCTCCAGGGCATCACCTGTTGTTCAGGCTGCCCTTGGAGGGAGCTCAGAGCTATTTTTGGAGCTGCTTGAGGGCAGGGAGGATTAAGGAGCCCCAAATGCACAAGAGAGGGCTGGGATTTGCTCAGCCACAAACTCTGCCCCAGCTGGGCAAATGAAGGGCCAAGCTGGAGCCCTTGGGAAATTGAGGTTAAATATTAGGGGGAAAATCCTTCCCTGTGAGGGTGGCAGGGCTGGCACAGGGTGCCCAGAGCAGCTGGGGCTGCCCCTGGATCCCTGGCAGTGCCCAGGATGGATGGGATGGAGCAGGTCCAGAGCAAGATGCTCACGGCTGGAGACAATAATGACATTTATCATGCATGGCTTTTCCCAGTATTTATTGCCTGGCTTTTCTTCTGGAGCAGAAAAGCTCTGAGGTGGTGGTTTTGTGCCTGGAAAATGTCCCTTCTGCCTGTCTTTTGGTGTTTCTTGAATCCAAACTGGCTCTCCTTTCTCATCCCGGCTTCCCACTAAACCACAACTTCCCCTGAGCCCTGCTCCAGCAGACCTCATTTGACATGGAATTCTGCACACAGGGGCAGCAGGCAGGAGCCTCTGCCGCCCAAAATATCCCTGACAGGTGCCCTTAAAATCCTGGCAGCAGAGTGACACCACTGAGAGAGATCCCAAAATGGATTTGAGCCCAACCAGACGCAACCCTGGACCTGCGGGTCATTTTTATCTGTCCAGCTCCTCTCAGGCACAGGGAGTGGGCAGCAGGATCATCTCCATGGCCCAGGCACGGAGCTCGGGGCAGGGGCAGGCTCGGGCTCCCCACGGTTAAATGGGGTCATTAAATAATTAGAGAGGTTTATCCGCCCTAATTACGGTGCAAACAAACCCAAAGCCAGGAGTAGAGATCTTTGTTTAACAGCAAGTGTGAGGTGCAGAGGGGAGGGCAGTGTTTGGATGGATGATGGATGATGGATGATGGATGATGGATGATGGATGGATGGATGGATGGATGGATGATGGATGATGGATGGATGATGGATGGATGGATGGATGATGGATGATGGATGGATGATGGATGGATGGATGGATGGATGGATGGATGGATGGATGGATGGATGATGGATGGATGGATGATGGATGGATGATGGATGATGGATGGATGATGGATGGATGGATGATGGATGGATGGATGGATGGATGATGGATGGATGGATGGATGGATGATGGATGGATGGATGATGGATGGATGGATAATGGATGGATGGATGATGGATGATGGATGATGGATGGATGGATGGATGGATGGATGGATGGATGGATGGATGGATGATGGATGGATGGATGATGGATGATGGATGGATGGATGATGGATGATGGATGGATGGATGGATGGATGATGGATGATGGATGGATGATGGATGGATGGATGATGGATGATGGATGGATGGATGATGGATGATGGATGATGGATGGATGGATGATGGATGGATGGATGATGGATGATGGATGGATGGATGGATGGATGGATGGATGATGGATGATGGATGGATGGATGGATGATGGATGATGGATGGATGGATGATGGATGGATGGATGATGGATGATGGATGGATGGATGGATGGATGGATAATGGATGGATGGATGGATGGATGATGGATGATGGATGGATGATGGATGGATGGATGATGGATGATGGATGGATGGATGATGGATGATGGATGGATGGATGGATGATGGATGATGGATGGATGGATGATGGATGGATGGATGATGGATGATGGATGGATGGATGGATGGATGGATAATGGATGGATGGATGGATGGATGGATGATGGATGATGGATGGATGATGGATGGATGATGGATGGATGGATGATGGATGGATGATGGATGGATGGATGGATGGATGGATGGATGGATGGGATGATGGATGATGGATGGATGGATGATGGATGGATGGATGGATGGATGGATGGATGGATGGATGGATGGATGGATGGATGGATGATGGATGATGGATGATGGATGGATGATGGATGGATGGATGGATGGATGGATGGATGGATGGATGGATGGATGGATGGATGGATGATGGATGATGGATGGATGATGGATGGATGGATGGATGGATGGATGGATGGATGGATGGATGGATGGATGATGGATGATGGATGGATGATGGATGGATGGATGGATGGATGGATGGATGGATGGATGGATGGATGGATGGATGGATGGATTCCCAATGGGAATCGGGAAGGCAGAGCGCTGCATTGTTCTGGGGTTTCTGGGATTTCTTCCCAGCACTGCCAAGGGGAAATTTGAAGCATCATCTCCATCCCCTCCTGCATTTTGCCTTCTGAATTCCTCTGTAAAGGCAGGAAGCTCCCTCAGGACAAGCACAGCCTTGTCCGACTGTTAGTGTCCCTTGGGATGCCAGCCACGGGCAGAGAGGGATTTTGGGATCCTCTGCCTACGCTGGACCTGTCCTGTCCCCTCTGCTCCAACCTGGCCTTCCTGGGCAGGGCCAGCTCAGGCTGCAGGAGCTGCAGGGGTGCAGGAGCTGCAGGGGTGCAGGAGCTGTAGGGGGTGCAGGAGCTGCAGGAACTGCAGGAGCTGCAGGAACTGCAGGGGTGCAGGAGCTGCAGGGGGTGCAGGAGCTAAAGGAGCTGCAGGAGCTAAAGGAGCTGCAGGAGCTGCAGGAGCTGCAGGGGTGCAGGAGCTGCAGGAACTGCGGGGGTGCAGGAGCTGCAGGGGGTGCAGGAGCTGCAGGGGTGCAGGAGCTGCTCTGCCTGTGGTGGCTGTAGGTACCCTGGAGGTGACAGTGACACGGGTGGTGCCCCAGCTGTGTGGTCACACGGGGTGTGAGTCCTTCAGAGCTGCAGGGCTCCGCGCAGAGGCCACGGGGGAATTCCTCACTTGTGAAACCACACTGTGTTCCACAGGGGAAAGGGAAAATATCCCCAGAAATGTAACTGAAACCGAGCCAATCTCCAGCAGCAAATCCAATCAGGTTTTCCTGTTAAGCACAGGTTTGGAGAACATTGGATTGAGTCATTTACGGGGCTGGATCGATGGGAATCATCTGGAGTGACTCCCAGCAGCAGCGTGTGCTTGCAGAGAGATGAATACTGGTGCAGTGCCCACTCTTGCCATGCCATCACACGGCGGGTGACAGGATGAGGGCCACCAGGGAAGGGTCCCCACAGCGTGGCAGCTGTGGAAAAATGCCCTGGAAATGTGAAGGAGGCTGTTCTGGGTGGGTGTGGGGCCCTGTGGTGGCACAGGGCACAACCCACGGGTTCAGGGCTGCTGATAACAGAGACCACAGCACCAGAGGGTCCCTGGCTGGGACGGGCTGGGAGGGACCTGAAAGCTCATCCAGTGCCACCCCTGCCACGGGCAGGGACACCTTCCTCTGTCCCGGGTGGCTCCAAGCCCCATCCTTGGACACTTCCAGGCATGGGGCAGCCACAGCTTCTCTGGGAATTCCATCCCAGCCCCTCTCCACCCTTACAGGGAGGAATTCCTCCCAACATCCCACCTAACCCTGCCCTCTGGCAGTGGGAAGCCATTCCCTGTGTCCTGTCCCTCCATCCCTTGCAGATCCTCTCTCTCCATCCTTCCTGCAGCTCCTTCAGGCACTGTGATGCCACAGCGAGGTCACCCCAAAGCCTCTCCTGTCCTGGGAACAATCCCAGCTCTGCCAGCAGAGCTGCTCCATCCCTCTGATCCCCCGGTTCCCCCTCACCCAGGACCAAGGCTCTCCCCATCCCTCTGCCCTCCCCCTTCCCAGGGTCAGGCTCAGCCCCCTCCCCTGGACCCCTGCCCTCCCCACTCCGGAGCTCTGAGCTGTCCTGGGACCGTGCAAGGAGCAACACGACTTCACTTCCACATTTCCAGGTGCATTTGCAGCTTCAGAGCAGCCCGGTTGCCTTCCTGCCTTTTTTCCAGTGCCAAAAGGAAGGTCCCAGGGAACTGGAGTGATGCAATCCTTGAATCATCCTCTAAAGAGCAGCGGTGGGCGAGTGTGGGGTGTGAATCACACAGCTCCTAATTGCAGCCCCCGCCGGCAGCCAACTGCCCAAGTTGTTGTTTGCTGTCCTATTTTTCCTTTTCTTTGGCCATTTGGCAGAGCTGTTCATTACAGGACTTTTTGAGATGCCTCTTGCTGTTGGCTCCGGGCTGCCAGTAATTTTTTAATGAATTTCCCCCCCCAGCTAGAGATGAACAAAAGAGCTGGAGGAGAGGGTTTGATTTCCAGCCTCGGGCTGCACTTTGTAAACAGCTCAGATGATTAAAAAGACAAGGGTGCTCTTTTAATAACAGGTTTTGTCAGGGTTCAGCTAATTAATTTCAGAGAAAAATGAAGCATTTTGGTAAAGCAGCCACTCGAGCTCCTTTCTCTGCTCAGCTTCTCTTTGGCTTCGTGATAAAATTTCCCCGTCTCATTCGAAGGGTGGTGGGAGTTGAGGGTGGTTTTGGTCCCTTCCAGCCTGGCCAAACCTCACCCTGCTGCCCACCCCCCTGGAAAACGTGGGCAGGGTGGGAATGAGGAGCTCGCCAAGCTGCAGCCTTGGCATCCTGCAGGAGAACACAGAGGGAAAAGTGCTGGCAAAATTAAAAAAAATTAAAAAATTAAAATTAACTCCTTTCAAATTAACCCCTTCTGTCCTCTCCTGCCACACTGAGGGCTCCTGACTGGTGAGAAATTGAGAAATCAGGTGTGAGAAGGGAACGGAAAATTGGGATTCTTGCAGCAGGGAGAAGCAGCAGGGAGTCCGTGACCTCTCCAAAGGTGAGGGACCAACCCCTTTCCCAGTTTTGCCTTGTTTTCCCTGGATTCCTGATCGAGCCTCCCTCTTCCCCTCCCTAGAGGGGAAACGAATTAATTGGTGTGGGAAATACCCCACAAGCAAGGCAGTGCCAGGCTGGGGGAGCTCAGCAGAGCACAGCAGACAGCAAAAAATCAGAATATTGCGCCCAGCAGGTCCTGCTGGATAAAACCAGGTTCATTTGCCCTGCAATCTTCACCTTATTTAGAGGCAACCCCGTCCCTGTTGCCCTCCCCTTGCTCCACTTGTGGAATAAATGTCTATTTTTGTGCTCAGCTCCTGCCTGTTCCCCACGTACTGCCAGGGAAATGAAGAGCTGTGTTTATTCCAAACGGCTTTATTGAAGCATCAGGAAGCACAAATCAATTTCCAAACAAAGTCCTGAGGTACCCCAGGAATCAGAGCTGACAAACACAGAGATTTGCTGGGTTAAATTAATAGCCAGGCAAGATGAAAGGCAAGGCAGGCCGTAAAATGAGTCAGGTACAATATACTCCCCCAACGCAGAGCTCAGCAGTAAATAACCAGCAGAGGGGCTTTAAAAATCAACCTGGAAAAGCAAATTCTGGGAATTTGCCACGGAGGAGTCGCTCCTGCCTTTCTTCCCTGCCCGTGGTGGGGCTGCAGGAGGAGAGCGCCGCTGGAAATTAAAATCTTCCACTTTTCCAGCTGCTTTGGGCAGAGGAAATTCAGATTTCCTCTTGTCCTCCTCCAGTGCTGGTGGGGCCAAGGGCTGGGGCTTTGCTCTCTGGTGCCGCTTGCCTGCAGAGACTGGGAAGTGCTGGGATTGGGCAAATAAATGAAGGGAAGAATTCGAGCCCTGGGCAAAAAGGGGGCAGAGCAGCCAGCACTCAGCACCTCGGGCAGCATCCCCAGGCTGGAAAAGCTGGGAATCACCGGGAATGATGCCCTGGGCACCCAGCCCGCAGGAATCACAGCATCCCCAGGCTGGAAAAGCCGGGAGTTACCCGGGAATGCTGCCCTGGGCACCCAGCAGGAATCCCAGCTCCTCGGGCATCCTCCCCAGGCTGGAAAAGCTGGGAATTACCCGGGAATGCTGCCCTGGGCACCCAGCCCTCAGGAATCGCAGCATCCCCAGGCTGGAAAAGCCGGGAATCACCGGGAATGCTGCCCTGGGCACCCAGCACCCAGGAATCCCAGCACCTCGGGCATCCTCCCCAGGCTGGAAAAGCCGGGAATCACCGGGAATGCTGCCCTGGGCACCCAGCACCCAGGAATCCCAGCACCTCGGGCATCCTCCCCAGGCTGGAAAAGCCGGGAATCACCGGGAATGATGCCCTGGGCACCCAGCACCCAGGAATTGCAGCATCCCCAGGGCTGGAAAAGCTGGGGACCACCCGGGAATGCTGCCCTGGGCACCCAGCACCCAGCACCCAGGAATCCCAGCACCTCGGGCATCCTCTCCAGGCTAGAAAAGCCGGGAATTACCCGGGAATGCTGCCCTGGGCACCCAACAGGAATCCCAGCTCCTCGGGCAGCATCCCCAGGCTGGAAAAGCCGGGAATCACCGGGAATGATGCCCTGGGCACCCAGCACCCAGGAATTGCAGCATCCCCAGGGCTGGAAAAGCCGGGAATCACCGGGAATGCTGCCCTGGGCAGGCGGGGTTGGCACGGGGGGCTGGGGATGTTCCATTGGCAATGGGGATGTTCCATTCCGCCTGCTGGAAGTAAAAATGTGAATTTTCTCTTTTTTCTCCCTCCCCTGAGACACTCTCTGTTTGTTATTTTGGTTTCATTGACACCGCCTCGTTTTCCCCTCGCACTGAGTGGCTTTTCCCAGCGGAGCTGTCCCGGAATGTCACCAGCAGCCGCCTCTGGTCCCTGCTCATCCCCGGTGACGGGGACAAGCTGCCCCAGGCGTGGCTGTCACACGGGGCAGCACCTCTGGAGCTGCTGCCTGAGCTCGCAGAGCAATTTCACACCTTCTCCGGGGCTGCTCCGCCTCCTTCCTCTGCGCTCTAATTAACTAATGGGACGCGATGAGGCTGGGACACGGCAGGGAGGGACGCGGCCACCGAGTGTGGTATTTCCCTGAGAGCATTTCATTTCGGAGGGGGTGCGGTAACAAACGCTGGGATGGGAGCGCCTGGAAAGTGAGAATCGCTCAGAAAATCCCCAAACTCAAAATTCTTTACCCCCCTGGGTTCTCCTGCATTGCCAAGCGGCCACAGCTGGAAGGAGGGGCGGGAGAAGATGCTGCTGCTCTGGGTGTCCCTCCTCAGGGCAGTGACACACGGCCTTTTTTAATCCCCTTTTTAGGGTGGGATGCGGCTGAAGCTCTCCTGGAATGTTCCAGGCTTGGAGCTAATCAAGCTCTTCCACAGAAATTGAGTTACAGGCATCTCATGTTCATCCCTTTGGGTTTCATCACTTTTTGTATGTGAAACTCAATCCAGCGATGCATCATCATAACAACAACAACAAAAACAGCAGCAGCAACAACAGCAACAACAACAACAACAACAACAATAGTAATAATAATAATAATAATAATAATAGTCTAATGAGCAAGAAATCAATCCCCGTCTCCTGGGCAGTCACTGAATATCAGAATTTTTTAAAAAACCTGTAGGTTTTTCTATAAACATGTGATTACTGTGTAATTAAACTGAATGAACAGGTTCAGCTGGTGTGTGTGTGCCTGGCTGTGCAGCAGCTCTGGCTGCTGGGGGTGATTTCTACAGGGAGCAGCTCCTTGCCATGGTAACCCCTGCCCACCTGGGCTGCGTTTTGCTCAGGCAGGCTGATTTGGAGATGCTGGCAGGAGGGAATGGGCTCCAGGGAGCTGAGCTGCCCCTCCCCGCAGCCGGGCTCTGCTCCTGGGATGCCCAGTGTGAGAAATAGCTACTCACTTGTCATAGTTTAGGAAGGTTTATTAAACCTCATCAAAAATACAACAGAACACGGGATAAAGAGAAAAGGTTCCGGCGCTGGGAGCAAAAGATTTTCCCCCGCTGTGTGCTCAGCCCCCTCACAACGGAGGTTTTCCCTTTTTAACCCTTTAACCCCTGCCAAAGTTGTGTCTGTCAACCCCTTCTTTGCTGTCCAGTGGTGGAGAGCTCTTCCTCAAATCCTGACTGGAGTTCAGTGTCACCAGTGACGAGCCAGCCCTCCCAGATGTCCCAACCCCAGCTGTCCCTTGAGAACCACGCGAGGGGGTATAACTTTAAATCTATAAATCTATAAATCTATAAATCTATACATCTATACATCTATACATCTATACATCTATAAAACTTTTCATAACCTGTATACGTAGTATTTGTAATTAATTGTGAGAGCCCCCCTTTCCTGCTGCTCCCCTCTCCCTCAGCGCTGCTCCTCACGCCAGCTTTCGGGACGTGAACCCAAACCACGGCAGCAATCCAGATGTTGGGAGAAATCCCACCCTGCAGGGGTGCAGAGGATTTCCAGGACATTCTGGGGAGGGGAGGACAGGCGCTCGCACGGCAGCAGCCGGCCCGGGGACCCCCCTTTGTCCCCACCGCGGCTCGTGTTTATTTTTGCTCTCAGCCAAGCCTTGTTTGAGGGCAAGGAAAAGGAAAGGGCTCGTTTCCCTAAATCCACAGGAACGGCAGCTGCGGTTTGGCAGGGATGGGCCGGGAATGCCGGGAGCCCGGCGATGCTGCCCGGAGGATGCTCGAGGTACCCACCTTCAGCCCGGAGAGCAGCAAATGTTAACGAGCTGCTGTTAATTAGCGCCGGGTTTCTCTCACACCCGTGCCCTGCCCTCCTGCACTCGCAGGGTTTGGGCAGAGGGTGATGGCAGCACCTCGGCCACCCAAAAAAAAAAGTGTGAGCGGGGCGAAATTGGAATTTTCAGCTCTGTGGCATCACCTGCTGAACTCCACAGGCAAGAACCTTCCTGCCACAAAATAAATCACCAGAGGTGCTGCAGGATTTGCAGAGTGCCCAACAGAGACTTCCCTCAGTGGCCCTCAGGCTGTTGTATCTTTCCAGGCAGAAACACAAGAGGATCAAGGGATTTGCAGCTGGAGGTGAATCCAGAGGGAGAAGAGGGATACACCACGAAAGTAGCTTGCGTCAGTTTTTAGGCCAGTTTGGGAAGGATTTGAGAACAAAGTGGCTCGTGGCTGGGAGTTTGTCAAAACAGCAGCAAGAAGATTTCAGAAGAAAATCTGTCAAGGCCAGCAGAGGATCTCTGAGGAGGAGTTGGGGTGATGCAGGAAGAAAGGATTGGGAGAAGGCAGGACAGAGACACCCCCCCCCCCCCCCAAATCTTCTGGGGTAAAATAACTCCCAAAACAGGTGTTGTACAGGCACAGAAGACAGAGATGGCTCTGGAAGTGCCAGGTTTGGCTTCCCTTGGGTGCCAATCCCTGCCCCTCAGTGCTCTGCCCCAGCACAGCCACCACAGAGCACACTGCTCATCCTTCTGCTCCACCATGAGATAAAAATGGCAAACCCCAGCTGATGGGTCAGGGAAATCTGGGGGAGACTCCTGATGCTCTGGAGTCATGTATGAATTAATGAAGTCCCTCCCAAAGCACTGGAGAAAGGGATTTTTAAACCTGATTCATAGTGTAGGAATACTTTGGGATCAAGCCTGGCTTAAATCTCAGACAGGGGGAGAAAAAACCGTGCTGCCATGAAACAATCAGCTGCAAGGAGCTGAGGGTGTCCCAGGGAGGGCTGAACCCCACAACCAGCCCATAAATCCTGCAGATGTAGTATTTATAACCAATTTGGGTTTATGCTCTTGTGTGGCCCCAGTGCCACGGTCAGAGCAGGTGCAAAAGAAAGAAAGAAAAAAACCAAAAACCCAAACAAAACAGCAAAAGAAAACAGGCAGCCCATAACCAGAGCACAGAGGGAGTTCGGTTATGTAAGGATTTATTCTTCCTTCCTCAAAACCCATCTGCTGCTCAGGAGCTCATTTCTGTGGATTCATCCTGATTCCTGGACTGCATTCCAAGAGTCTCCACGGCCAAATGCGGAGACTTTTTAATTTCCCTGCCCTCTCCTGCAGTGTGACAGAAATTGCTGGCACTTGTGCTGCATCCTACACTTGTCCCCAGTGCTGTGGGGAGAAGAGACTCTCCTGCCAGTTTTCCTCCCAGTTTTCCTGCCAGTTTCTTGACAGTTTTCCTGCCTCTTTCCTCCCAGCTTTCCTGCCTCTTTCCTGACAGTTTTCCTGGCTACTTCCTCCCAGTTTTCCTGCCTGTTTCCTCCCAGTTTTCCTGCCTGTTTCCTGCCTGTTTCCTCAGTTTTCCTGCTTGTTTCCTGCCTGTTTCCTCAGTTTTCCTGCCTGTTTCCTCCCAGTTTCCCTGCCTTTTTCCTGCCTCTTTCCTTCCAGTTTTCCTGCCTTTTTCCTGCCTGTTTCCTCACAGTTTTCCTGCCTGTTTCCTGCCTGTTTCCTCACAGTTTTCCTGCCTCTTTCCTCCCAGTTTTCCTGCTTGTTTCCTCCCAGTTTCCCTGCCTTTTTCCTGCCTCTTTCCTCCTAGTTTTCCTGCTTGTTTCTTCACAGTTTTCCTGCCTTTTTTCCTGCCTGTTTTCCTCTGTGAGGAGCTGCCACTCTTGGCACAGCCCACAGGAGCTCCGAGCAGCTTCCCTGGGACCCCCAGTTCACCCTGACACCTCCTAACCCAGGACAAGGCAGGAGCAGGGAGCTGTCACCTGTCCCCTGGCACCCAGCAGAGCCACATCCACATGTCCCTGGCGCTGGCACGTGGGGCTTCACCAGCTGGATGCTTGGGAGGAGTTTTAGAAGGTTAAAGAAGGGGTTAAGGGGGTTAGAGAAGGTGCCCCATCTTCACCAGCTCGCTCTCCTGCCCTCTCCATGCCCACAGGGATGCTCTCCCTGGAAATGCCCATCCCATCTGGGGAGTGCCAGGGACACTGAGGTGACTGCCAGCAGCGGTGACAGCTCCAGGAGTGCCCCCTGCCTGGTGCCATCTCGGCACGAGGAGTTTCAAATCGCTGCTGGGAATTGTTTTTACATCTGGCCTCTCTATTCCCCACCAGAGTCACTTCTGCTCCTCTGCCCCTTCTCCCCTCTCCCAGGAGCTCTCAGGTGAGCTCTCAGGACAGGCCCAGCAGCACTGCAGGAATCCCAGGCCTGCTCCAGGTGTTTCCACCCCACCCCATGCACAGATGGAGAGTTTATTGAAGCCCCTGCAGCCACAGTTGGTGACTCCTGGCTCAGCCTCAGCCCCTGCTCCTCCTCCTCCATACATATTCATGAGCCAAATTATCACTGAACAAGCAGGTTGCTGTGCAAATAAATGATTTTTAATCTAAATTACCCAGTTTACACACTCCCCCCAGCTCTGCTTAGCAGAACAGCTGGTGTTTACCAACTCCTCATTACTGATCCAGGCAACAGCAGGAGATGCTGCCCAGAGAGGAGCAGCCACCTCTGAGATAAGCTGGGCTCCAGGTTTATCTCTGCCTCAGCCTCGCTGCTCCTCCACACCAGGTCTCTCATCCAGCCCAGTTTGCACCAGTGTGCCACGAAGGAATGATGAAAAAATGCCTGCTGATAAGAACTGTTGTTGTTGGGTGCTGTATTTCTGCAGAAACGAGTCATTTCCATGAAAATCCAAATAAATCCAGCCCTCTGTTCCTAGCTACATTTCCACTTATCAGCATTTCCTTTCTCCCCATTCCACGGGAGGCTCACACCAGAGCTCAGATGATGCAAGAATTATTCCTGCCATGGCATTTCCACTGTCCAAGAATGAACATATGGGACAGAAATCCAGCCCCTCGTTATTCCAGGCCTTAAACGGCCCCCCTGAGGCATCAAACAAACACACAGCGCCAGGACCGGGCGTGCTGGTGCCCGGAAGGCCAAACTGGGGAAGGACTGGAGCACCAAATCCAAAGCAGGGATGTTCCTGCAGCTGGCAGCAGCCTCTGGAAGCGCTGGGAAGGAAGGTGCTGCTCTGAGCAGCACGTGCTGCTGCACGTGGCTCCCTCCAGGCCTATTTCCAGCCCGTCTGGCTGCAGGGAGGAAGGAAAACTCCTGGCCTGGGCATGGAACAGGCAGTCACATGTGGCTGGGGCAGGAGTCACGAGCCAGGTGTCGGAGGAGATTTGATCCATCCCTTCCCTTTCCCCTATTTCTGCGGTGTCGGAGCAGGACGCTGGCGGTCGATGCCTTCTGCAGGATAATTCCTGTGTTCCCACATTCCTTCTCTTCCCAGAGCCTTCTCCCGGAGCAGCAGCACAGCCCTGCCAGGCTCCGCAGCCCTGAGGTGGATCCCTCCTTCCCATAGAATGCTCCAGGGACGAGGGACAACTTCCCCATCCTGGGCAGGGTGGAGGAGAGGAGCTCCAGGAGCTGAGCCACCACCTGGTGAGTGACCTCCTCTGGCACCAAGTCCCCAAATCTCTCTTCCATCCCTCCGTCTGGAAGGATGGAATATCCTCACCTTCCCTTGGGCACCGACCCAGCACTTGGTGCACATGAACAACAGCTTGAAATTTCACTGCTTTGTGAATTTTAATTCGCCCTGGCCCCCCTGAGCTCTCATCCCCCTGCATCACAGCACGTGGGAGCAGGCAGGCAGGTGAGGGGCAGGGAAAATGGTATTTTACAGGATGCTCCCAAGGAGAAGGACTTTTTCCCCCTGCAGGCACCACAGGTTTGTTTTGCTGTGATTTAAGGAGGACACGTTTGGTTCCAAAGCAGCTCCAGAGTCCCTGGATCTGAACATCTCTGACTCCTGGAGCTCGGCCGAGTCAGGCCAGCTCAGACACTGAGCTTGAGTGTTTAAACAAAGCCCTCAGGGCTTCCAGAGCCATCCCAGCTCCTCTCCACACCCTGATTTCCAGCTGTCCATCTTCCCCCAGCACAAAGGTGTGACACCCTGCTTTTCCCCCCGCGTGTGAAAAGATCCAGAGGATGCTGAGGGGTTGGAATGGTCCTCACAGACCATCTAGACCAAAATAAAAAGGAGAACTGACTGAAAAACTGCAGAAAACATCCTGCCCTGGCATGGTGAGCACCAAGCAGCTGCACTGACACCAGGCAGCCCATCAGGTGGGGTGGGCAGGGAGGGTTTGGGGAGCCCTGAGCTGCCTGGATTTCAGCCAGGATGGAGATTCCCCTGCTCCGGGCTGGGTGTGAGGCTGCCCGGCAGCAGCTCGGGAATGCTCGGTAAACAAGCAGTAAATAATCATTGCCCCGCTGACAAACGCCTCGGAGGGACTGCGAGAGGAAGCTGAACTCGGCGTTTGTACAGGGCAGGGAGGGAGGAAATAAACATTCTGCATTTAACAATCCCAGGCAGGGCAGCACGGGCAGGGAGCTGGAGGAACCGCCGGCGGGGTCTGGCTGGCAAGCCCAGATGGCCACTGGTTGCCAAAGCAAAGAGATCGGCTGGGAAAAACTCTCCTGCTTCCCTGTGCTCCAGCCTGGAGCGAGAGAGGGGCTCAGGCTTCGCAGGGAGGCCGCTGCAAAAATGAGCATTTATTGCTCTCTGCTGGCGAGCCGGGCGGAGCAGCAGAGCCGCGCATCCTGCCTGTGCCCCGGAGAGCTGCTCGGCTTGGGAATCCCTGCAAGGCCATTCCCCAGCACTAACCCGTGTCCCCAGGTGCCACATCTGCGTTTGGACACCTCCAGGGATGGGGACTCCAGCAGCCCCCCTGTGCTCCTTTCCTGGGCTCCTGCTCCAGAGCCGGAGCTTGGGTGGCAGGGCTGGGCTCAGGGTGGGCTCTGCCTCCCTCTGAGCAGTTTTTTTCTGCCCCCAGATGAGGCTGGACCAGCCCCTTTATTCCTCCTCACTTCCCTGATTCTGTCCCTCACTGCCAAAAGCTTTGGTGGTGCTTTCTGCAGGCTTGGCAGAGATGTCACCACACACCTCGTGGAGCAGATGAGGATAAAAACCAGGTGTAAATAAAGGAGTTGCTATTCCAAACACGTTTGGGTCGGGCTGAGCTGCTCCAGGGTGTGGGGAAGCTGTGGGGACAGGCACATGGCAGCACTCCCCAGTGAGCAGGGCACTCCTGAACCCCCCCAGGAGCTCAGCCCTGCTGCACCCCCAGCTCCAGCACCACTGCTGGGGCCTCACCCTGCCCTGGCTGTGCCACCTCCGCTCTGGGCACAGCCCTGCTCCTGAGAAACCAGGGCACGGTCCCAAGTGCTTGGGAGGAGGAGCCCAAACCCTTCCAGCCCCTCAGGACGTGGTGCAGCAGTCTCCTGGAGGGCACGCGGACCTCGCACGGCGCTGCTGGACGGCTCCACTGGTGTCCCCAGGGTGGCACACGGGTCACACCGCGTGGCCACCCTCGCTCAGCCACCGGGGCTGGTCCGTGGCACAGCCTGGCGTGCCCTCAGGTCCCCCTGGGGCTCCGGGGATGGCACCCAGCTTGGCACGGAGCAGGGCTTGCAGCTCCCGGTCTCCCAGCTCGGCGGCTGCGGCCAGGGCCAGCAGGAAGTAGGAGGCTGCGTCCTGTTCATCCTGAGCAGAAAACACGGGACAGGAGTTAGGAAGGGGCTGCGCTGGAGCTCACGGGGCAGGAGGGAACTGGAGCAGAGCCTGGGGGGTCCAGGCAGCACCCAGGGCCACCTGATTTCACTGGAATGGTGCTAGGTGCCAGCACTTCTTTCCCAATTCCCTTCTCCCTTCAAAAGCAGACGTGAGCCCACCCTCAGCTCTCCATCCCAGCCCCAGCACCACGGGAGGGCTCCTCTCTTACCTTCAGCTTGTGCAGGGCCAGGTTGCCCAGGTGCCAGTAGGCCTTGCAGTAGTACAGGGCCTCTGCCGAGCTCTGCAGCATGGGGGGACGCATGGCCAGGGTCTTCAGGTAGCAATCCTCGGCCATCTCGTGCATGTGCAGCAAGTCATAGGCTGTGGCCAGGCGGTGGAAGGCCACCAGCTCCTGCAGCTGATCCCCTGGGAAAGAGAGAGGTGGGATCAACCAGCTCCTGCCATGGATCCTCTGGGAAAGAGAGAGGTGGGATCAACCATCGCCTGCAGCTGATCCTCTGGGAAAGAGAGGTGGGATCAACCAGCTCCTGCCATGGATCCTCTGGGAAAGAGAGAGGTGGGATCAACCAGCTCCTGCAGCTGATCCCCTGGGAAAGAGAGGTGGGATCAACCAGATCCTGCAGCTGATCCTCTGGGAAAGAGAGAGGTGGGATCAACCAGCTCCTGCCATGGATCCTCTGGGAAAGAGAGGAGTGGGATCAACCAGCTCCTGCCATGGATCCCCTGGGAAAGAGAGAGGTGGAATCAACCAGCTCCTGCAGCTGATCCCCTGGGAAAGAGAGGGGTGGGATCAACCAGCTCCTGCCATGGATCTCCTGGGACACAGAGAGGTGGGATCAACCAGCTCCTGCAGCTGATCCCCTGGGAAAGAGAGGGGTGGGATCAACCAGCTCCTGCCAAGGATCTCCTGGTAAAGTTGCTGATCCAGCTCAATCCATCCCCAGCTCTACTGAGCCTCTCTGGATGCATTTTCTCAGCAGCCTGGAGGCATGGAGACCCCTGAGAGAAAAAAGAGCCAAGGGCAGGGTGGTTGATGCCACAGCTGGACAGACTGACAGAAAGATACAGGAGTATCATTGAGCCAGGGGATTTTTTTGGGTGCTGGAAGGGCTGGTACAAGACTGGTCCCATCCCGGACATTTAAGCTGGCATTTTGCCCATCCAAACTATTTCTGTAATGGGAAGGGGTGAGGTTTTTAGCAGAACCAGGGCAGAGAGGAACTGCTGAGTCCTGTGCTTTCACCAGACTTCCTGTGCTCTAGGGTTACAAAAACCCTCTGCTGTCACACAGCTGAAAAAGGGGGAAATGGCCTCAAAAAGCTGTCATGACTTTGGGTAAGAGTGGGTCCAGCAGTGTTAGGAAAGCAGGAGATCCCCTTTTCACATGGATCTTGTTCTCATCCACAAGATTCAGTGGCTCCCCCAAAAAAATCACCCACTGCCTAGTAACTCCCAGTAACTGCCAGTAACTTTAGGGTGTAAATCACTCACCGACCCTGAGGCTGAGCCTGGCTGCCAGCGTGGCAAACTCCAGAGCCTTCTCGTAGCCCTGCAGGCTGATCTGCAGCTCTGCCAGTTTGTTGAACAGCCTCAGCTCTGTCTGGGTGGCCTTGAGTTTCCTGGCCAAGGGCACAGCTCCTCCCTAAGGAGAGAGAATGGTGAGCTCAGGATGTTCCTGGAGGATCAGCCCTGCCTGAGCAGCAGGACAGGGACCAAGGCTGGGGATGGGCACTGCAGGTTTGAGTTTTAGTCCCTTCTAAATGAGTTTTAAATCCCAGAGAGTGGCTCTCTGGGATTTAAAACTGGGAAAGCCTGAGCCTCACATCCCTGCCCTTCCTTGGCTGCCTGGAATTCTGTCTGGGTGTACCCAGGAGTGACCAGCTCACACTTGACACCTCCAAGATTTGTAATGGAAGGAGCCCATTCCCAATCCCAAATGATCCCTGGGGTGTTTTGCAAACCTTTTTTGCTTCAAGCCTCCAACTCTGGCACCCTCAGCATCATCCCATCCCTCCCCATCCTTGGGGCAAAGCTCCCCCAGCCACCACCCTGTGGGGACAGAGGGACAGAAGTGCTCAGAGGGCTCCATACCCTGTAAAACTCCACTGCCCGGGCCCTGTTCCTGCTGCCATTGAAGAAGGTGTCACCTGCTTTCTCATAAAGGTCCATGGCCAAGGAGAAGTTGTCCCCTTTCAGAGCAGTCTGGATGGCTGCCTGGAAGGAAAAAAGGGGCTGGAGCGACATTTGGAAAAGCAGAGACATTGGTGTGAATAAACATACCCCAGATTCTAGGAGCTGCTCTTCCACTTTGCGGCTCAGCTGATAAAATAATGCTGGAGATGGAGAGGCGCCAGAAGTCTTCAGCTCCAAGGACTTCCCTGGCACTTATCCCTTATTTATGGATATTTCAATGGGAACTGCTCACTTGGCACCTCCAGCTTCTTTTGGCACTCCCACATCACTTTCTGACTCAATGAACTCACTTCTTTTCACCCCAAAATCCTCTAAACTCAGTGGATGGAAAGAAAGAGAGGAAATTCAGTGCCTGAGGGTAAGGCAAGAGCTCCTCCTTCCAGCAGCAGGTTTACAGCGCTCAGAACTTTCCCTGCCAGGTTTGCCAGCCCCAAAAGGCTGTGATGGGAAGGCATGGCACAGCTCCCCCTACCTGGAAGTACATTTCCACCAGCTCATCCTCCTGCAGCAGATAGTAGAGTTTTCCTGCCTGCAGCCAGGCCTCTGCTGCCTTCACAGCCTCCTCGAGGTCGATGAAGATCCTCAGGCTCTGCTTGGTGCAGTCCAGGGATTGTCTCAAAGCCCTGCGATGGCAACAGGCAAAAAGCCACCTCAGAGGTGTCACAGAGCTGTCCCCAGGCCACCTCGCCATGGCACGGGCCCCCTGCCCCCTCCTCCTGGAGTTACCAAAGGCTGGGGACAAAAGGACGTGGTCAGCTCTGAGCAAGGTGTCCTGCTAGGGTCGTGGATGTCTCCATGCTTTAATGCTCAGGTTTAATGGGCATTTGGCCACCTTAGCACAATTCAGGACACCCGTGGTCCCACTCAGGCTGCTCCTCACCCCTGGGTGGTTAAGAGGGCTTCATCCAGGTCACCTCCAAACCCAATTTGCCTCCCTAAACCGAGTCCCAAAGTCACTCCCAGCTCCACATGGGAGCACAGACAGGGAATGCTTGTACCTCCATGTCCTAGACAGCATCTGGCACCCAAACCCACACCTTGGCCCAGTGTTTGTCCCTTGTGAGATCTCTGGATACGTGTCCAAGCCCCTTTTCCAGCCCCTGCTCACTGGAGGACACAGGGCCAGGCAGTGGGATGAGCCAGAGGGCTGGACATGGGCTCAGCTGTGGGGAAGGGAGAGCCAGCAGTGTCCAGGGCAGTTTGTTTGCTTGGTGTCTCTCCTGTTGGCAAGCAGGCCCCAGCTGTCCTGGGAGCCCAGGGAACGGGGTGCTTTGTGGTCCTAAATAGGATCACATTCACATGACAGGCATCTGCTCCCTAAATACCTTCCCCCTGCACTCACCGTGACCTGGCTGGGGAGGTGAACATCCCAGCTGGGGACAGCCCTGCCCATTTGTCCTTCTGGGACTGGCAACTGGCTCTCCACTCTTTGATCTGATTGCCTTCAAGGTCTGGGGCCTGTCCCAGCCTCCTCTCCTCTCCTCTCCTCTCCTCTCCTCTCCTCTCCTCTCCTCTCCTCTCCTCTCCTCTCCTCTCCTCTCCTCTCCTCTCCTCTCCTCTCCTCTCCTCTCCTCTCCTCTCCTCTCCTCTCCTCTCCTCTCCAGTCCCAGGCAGTGTTAGGCAGGGATTAAAGGTGAGCTGATACCGGGTTTTAAGCACCTCCTGTGGGTCTTTAGTCCCTCCCTGGGGACAATATCACAGCAGATGTAGGAAGGGCAGCCTTGGCAGCTGGAGGCTGAAGCCAGGCTTACTCAAAGAGCAGATAAGGAGCCTGTTCTTGCTGGGGAGAGGTGATTAATCATTGGGATAAGCTTCCAAAGGAAGCAATGAATTCCCTGTCACTCTGCTGAAGCCTGGATGTGTCCTGGAAAACTGCGTTTGGCCACGCTCCAGCTGTGTTTGGGACAACATTTGCCCAGCTCTGGTTGGCGTTGAGCTGCTCCCTCTCAGAGCACAGTGGCAGCTCATAAATCTCAGAACCTGAGCTGTGGGGCAGACGGAGCCACCACCACACCCCTTCCCACCCTGCTCGAGGGACACGCCAGAAGAGCCACCGCACTCTGGCAGCATCCCACAGCCCAGGCACTCACTCAGGTGTGCCCAAAGCCTGGTAGAGCTGGCTGAGGGCCTGCCTGGCACTGGCCTCCAGCTCCCGGTCCTGCAGCTGCCGTGCCAGGGATGCCCGGTGCTCGTGGTAGGTGATGCAGGCCTGCAGGTCGGGGCACTCTCTGCTGTAGAAATGGCACAGACGCTCCGTGGCACACAGCTGACCTGTGTGGCAATGGGAAAGGGAGAAGTGTCACAGACATATTTTATGAAAATCCTTTTGCTAGGATTTTCTTCTCCTGAGAAGCTGAGAGGCCTCAGGAACACAGTGTAAATAATGATTATCTGTTGCTGTGGAATGCAACAGGTGCCTTGTTGATTAGTTCATGTTAAGTGTTTTTACTTAATAATCAATTAGGGATGCAGCAGGTTCAGACTCTCTGGTTAGTCACAAAACTTTGTAATTCATTCTATTCTATTCCTGTCTTGCATTCTGAGGATTCCTTTCTCTCTGTTCCTCTAGCATAGTTTTAGTTTAACATTTTTGATATCATATATAGCATAATATAATAAACCAACTTTCTGAAATATGGAATCAAGGTCCTCGTCTCTTCCTGAGTCCTGCATGCCCGGCAATGCCACAGAGAAGGACAGCTCAGGGGACAGCTCAGGGGACCTGGCAGGGTCAAACACTGCCCGGCTGCCCTCTATACTCACCCCTCAGGTTCTGCCACTTCAGGGCAAACCCCAGCGCCAGTTCATAGCACACTTTGGCATCTTCCACCCTCTGCCTGTCCACCATGGCCTGTGCCAGCCACAGCAGCACCTGTGCCAGCTCCGTGTCCAGCTCTCGGTGGCCCTGGAGCTCGGCGTAGAGCCGCACCGACCACAGCAGGTAGAGCTCGGCCAGCTGGGCCGCCCCGCACGACAGGCTCAGCTGGCCCAGGTTCGCCAGGGACACGGCCTGGTTCCTCCTGCTGCCCGCCTCCTTGGCCTTGTGCAGGGCCCTCAGGAAGTTCTCTGCGGCCTCCTGGACGCGGCCCTGGGCGCCGAGGGCCATGGCCAGCAGGTTGTGCACGGCCCCGCGCGGGGCCTGGCGGGCCGCGCCGCGCAGCCAGCGCCGCAGCTGCCGCAGGACGCGCCCGGCTGGGCCCGGCCGCCGCTGCAGGACGTACAGCCACCCCAAGCACAGCGAGGACTCAAAAGCTTCCTCCTCCCCCAGCAGTCTGGCCAGGGCTGCAGCCCTGGCTGCGTAAGGGACAGCCCCGTCCAGCAGCCCGTGCTGGAGGTGGGTCCTGGCCAGGATGGCGCACAGCGTCCTCTGCATGGGCACGGCCCTGCTCTCGCAGCAGAACTGCAGCGCTTGCCTGAGGTACGGACAGGCCACTGCTGGGATGCTGCTCCTGTCCAGCTGCTGTTTCCCCAGCAGTTTGGAAGCGTTTTGGAGGATGAAGCCAGCTCGCCAGATGGGGGTCGGCGTCCCCTTGGTGCCGCTGGGAACAAAGGACCTGACGGAGGCCAGCGCGAGGTTCGGCAGGCACTTCTTGTCGTAGAGGTAGCCCAAGGTGGCGGCGGCATCCAGGGGCCCGGCACGGGTGCCTGGGCTGAGCCAGGTGGTGCTGAGGCACTGGAGATGCTCCAAGAAGGGCAGCACCTCCTCGGTTCTGCCCAGCTGCAGGAAGAGCTTGACGATGAGGAAGCAGATACGGGCCTCCAGTGGAGCGTTGCCCACGGCAATGGATTCCCTCAGGATGTAGGTGAGGAGCTCCAGCTCGTTCTCCGAGCTGAAGGAGCGGCCAGGCAGGCACACCAGCAGGGTCACCGTCTTCCCCAGCAGGGAGGAGAACTTGTGCTTCATGTTCTGCTTCAGGTAGATGGAGGCGAGGCTCCCGTGCAGCGCTGCCAGCAGGGGCAGGTCCCCAAAGCCCCTGTCCAGGACACTCATGGCTTCCTCAAAGTACACCCGGGCCTGGGAGAACTTGACCTTTTTGATACAGAGCTTACCCAAGAGGAAACAGAGCCTGACGTGAGCCCAAACTGAACGAGTCCTCTTGGCCCAGTTCCGGGAAGTCTCGAGGTACAGGACCAGTTCATCCTCATCAGAGAAACCGTAAAAAGTGGAGTGGAGAAAGGAAAAGCTGAGATCATAAAAGCTTTGAAAACTGGGCACGAAACTGTCTTGGTTGAGGAAGGTCAATATGGGGTCAAAGACATCAGCGTCCTCAATGTGGCCAGTGTCGAGGTCGATGAAGAATTTGGGATAATCCAAGTCGTCCAGCTTCTCCAGGAGAACATCTTCCAGTGTGGCAGGGGCTGTTTCACTGCCGGGGCTGGACAGCTCTGAGGTGCTGCTGGTAGCCCAGTCATTGATTTCCTCCCAAGACTGGAGCACCTGGATTTCCTTACTGCCATGGACAGCAGCCTCTGGAAGGGACAGGGAAACCACAGTGGGATCAGGAAGAAATTCTTCCCTGGCGCTGCCCCACCCCTGGAAGTGTCCAAGGGCAGGTTGGACAGGGCTTGGAGAAACCTGGGATAGTGGAAAGTGTCCCTGACAATGGCAGAGGGTGGGGCTGGATGACCTTTAAGGTTTCTCCCAACCCAAACCATTCTCTGATGTTTGCTCCTGTCCGAATTCACCCTCAGAAGCCATCACCAAAGCCTCCCCCTCCATCCCCTCCTCACACTCACCTGGTGGCACTTGTGGGAACACGGCCGTGGGTTCAAACCCAGCTGTACAAAGAGACAAACAGAAAACAAAACCCCAGATCCTTGGTCAGTCTCAGTGTGCAGAAACCAGCTGAAGTCCCAAAACCACCCAAAGAGAGAAGCAGAGAGCCCCCAGAAGCCCTGACCCTGGTCCTGCAGGCCAGGCTCAGTGGGGATCAGCGTCTGCCAGGGGGAATCCCAGCTCAGGAGCTGCCCTGGCAGCACAGAAGGTCCCTACAGGCTCCAGCATGGCAGGGTCACCTCCTGGGGACACCTCCAGCCTCCATCACCAGGCTGAGCACGGGTTTGTGCTGCCTCCACCCCAGAAGTTGCCTCCACTGCACCCCCATAATCTTGGGGCTCTCCCTGGGGATGCAGGGCCTGGGACAAAAGGGGAGGGGACACTCACCCAGCCTGTACACAGAGGTGATGTCAGTGTGCGCCAGGTCCCCCAGGAGGGTGGCAAAGTGCTGCTCGTCACCATTGCAGGGGATGTGCAGCACTGGGGACTTCTCCTCTTCGCTCAGAAACACAAAGCCCTTTCCCCTGGGGCGGGGCAGGAGAGAAGAGTCAGCGTGTCCCCAGCCCCTGACACTGCAGCTGGCCTGTGAGGTGGGGTGGGGTGGGATGGGATGGGATGGGATGGGATGGGATGGGATGGGATGGGATGGGATGGGATGGGATGGGATGGGAAGGGAAGGGATTGGGATGGGATGGGATGGGATGGATGGGATGGATGGGATGGGATGGGATGGGATGGGATGGGATGGGATGGGATGGGATGGGATGGGATGGGATGGGATGGGATGGGATGGGAAGGGAAGTTTCCCCATGCCTTCTCTTCCTCCTAACCACAGAAGTTGTGCTGCGGATGAGCACAGGATTCTGGACACCTTCCCCATCCAGGTTCTCCATGAAGGAACAGAAAGGCACCAGAGGAAAGGACCTGTTGGTCTGGTTTGGAATCCAGAAGCCACAGGACACCACCTGATCTGCTCTGTCCCTTCTGGAGTTCAGAGAAAAGTGCTACAACTCACCTTGAGGTGAGTTTTTTCCCCTCTGAGAGGGGAAAGCCTGGCAGACCTTGGTTAAAACCTTGTCCTCCTACCCACACTCTTGGAGAAGCCTTTTGGGATGGGCATCGAATGGAAGCCACCAACAGAGCCGGCTGCTGGGTCAGGGTGGGATTTACCACCCTCCCTCCCTGACAGCCCTCGCTGTGTCCTTGGGAGGGTGTGGAATTCTGCTCTGTGCCTGTGGCCGTTCTGCCTCCACACCCGGGGCAGGAGGAAGGAGAGCAGGATTTTGTTTCCTGGGCAGGGAATGCTCTCCCCAGCCTTGCCAGGCTCCCAGCCCCTCAGAGCTACAGACTGAAGACATTTCTAGGACAAACTGGGAAGCCACCTTGCAGGAAGCCAGATTAGCCCAGGGCTGGATCTGTTCCTCTCCAAGAACCCCCTGAGGTAGGTAAAATACAATTTCTTTGTCTGGGCTGCAGCAGAGCCTGGCCAAAGCTTCTGCTCACACCTCAAACCCACCCCCTATGAAGGTCCTGCAAGGGGAATCACCTGCCCCAGGCTCTCACATAGCCTTGAGGTGGGATTTGGAGCCTCCCCTCCCTTTTCTCCAGAACTGAATTTAAATAAACTCACAGAGGTTCGCAGGCCTCGGGATTTACGTGTCGGGTGGGAACGAAGCCGATGCTCCTGGTGCTGAGGGATTTGCCCACAAACCAGGGCAGCCCCGGGATGAAGAAGCCAATGATTTCTATGGGGTCTCCTTTGGAGAAGCTCAGCTCATCCCACGCTGCTCCTCTGTGGTCCTTGGTGGCGATGCACCTGCCTCTGACTGGGAAACCAAGGCAAAAAAGGGAATTTCAGTGGGATCCCTGCTAAAGCCTCCTCGCTGGAAAAGACCTGGGCAGGGAGAGGCCAGGATTCCAGCTGGAGAGGGCTGCCCCTCTCTCCCCTAAGATTTATTGTGATCTCGGGTCCAGCTCTCTGCCATTTCTCCCTGGGAAGTGGGTTATGATACAAAATAAAAGAGGGATGGATAAACTCCACACCTCTGTGAGCTGCAGCCCGGGAGGTGACTGGAAATACGGATTTTCACAGACACTGCCCCATCTCAGCTCTGCCAGGGGTGAAATCCTGGACAGTGCAAATGTCCATCCCTACATGACCAAGTGACACCTGCAGGGACCTCCTGTGGCCAGCTTGCTCTGAACTGGGCTGGACTGGGGCTAAGGGCTGGATGGTGGGCACAGGGTTCATGTGAGCACAAGGTGGGAACCCCATTATTTGAAACCTCACTCTGAAAGAATGAAAAGAAACATAAAACTGAAGTAGGACAGGGAAGAGTCAGTGGCAGGAGGGTGTCGCCGGCAGCTCTCTGCTCTCTGTGTTCCTCAGAATGTGCTTTGCCAGTTCTCATCTGCATTCCAGAGGGTTCAGAGGAGCAGCATTCCCTCAGAGCCCCTGTGGTGGGGTCAGTCCCAGAAGAACAGATGGATTTGTGGCCATTTGTGGCCAAACCCAGGTTTTGTGCCCAGCCTGGGACAGTGCCTTGCACAGGTGCCACTCACCAATGGCCCGAGAGCTCGTCCCGCCGATCTCCTGGGAGAGGCCAAAGCTCACAGCATAACTCCTCAGGAACCACCTGCAAGGCAAAAGGGACCCTCAGTGGTCCTCGGGAGCACTGCTGACCTCAGGGCAGCCTGGGATAGTGTCCCACCACAGGGAAAGAGCAGGAGAAATTTTAGGAAATTTTAGGAAATTTTAGGAAAGGTTTCTCCAAGTACAAGGCTCAGCCAGGGGACCAGAGTGATGCCTCACTTTGGCTGGCATTGCCTGAATATTTTCTGCCACTTCTTCATCTGTTAATCAGAGATAAGCTCCTGTATGACCTCAATCAGTATCTTACAAAAACCACATCTGAGGCAGGAGCATGTCCTTGCTGTGTCCCATCGAGTGCACCTGCGTTGCTTCCAGTCTTTATGCCTGACGTGGATCCTCCTGGAAAATCCTCACGGAATTGTGAGGCCCCTGCCCTTTGCCGGGGGCAAGAGGAGTTTCCCAGCCAGCCTTGGTGCCAGTCATGCACCAGGATCAGGAAAGAATCCTGCTCTGAGCCCTTTCATTCACCACTTACTGGTAAAAGGGGTGAGGTATTGGCTCCAGAGCAGTCACGGGCACCACGCCTCGCTGTCCCGTCAGCAGCGACATCCCTTCCCATTTGGAGTCCTGTCCAGGACTCTTCACATGGATCAGCTCATTCCTGCAGAGCTGCAGACCCTCCTCCTCCTCCTGCTCCAACTTGCAGACACCCGGCACTGCCCTGCAGAAGAAGTTCCCTGCAGAGAGAGGGTCAGAGGTGGGATCAGTGCATCAGGGGCTCCAGCCCAGCCCTGCTGGAGGATTTTCAGGAATTCCCCCACGTGCATTCCCATCACACCTTCCTGGAGGAGCAGATCCATGTAGATGGTGGCCAGGTGCTCCTCATCCACGGTGACCCTGAGCTCTGTGTCCTCCACCAGGGCACAGTCTAGCCAGAACTCCTGGGCAAAGAGCAGCTGCTCCAGGCAGGTCCCCACGTACCCTGAGAAGCCAAGGGGGGCATCAGGATCAGCACCTCCTTCTCTGGGCAGCAGGAAGGGTCCTGAGGATTTCCAATTGTCAGGCAAAAGCTTCTAATTTTGTCTCCAAGTTTTCCCGAAAGGAACCCTCCTGATTCTCCCCGATGCAAACATTTTATAAACAACAGATTGCAAAGTTTTCCAGTTCATTTCTCACTGCCCACCCTGAACATTGCAGTTCTGTAGTGTCAGGCAATGCCTTCTCCAAAAACCCTCCTCACACTGTCTGTTTGGACCTTGGAAACATTACCTAAAGTCAGATAGGTGGAAAACTTCCAGACCTCCTCCAGGGTTTTGAAGGTGAGGAGGAAGCGATCCTCGTGTGCCTGCGTGCAGACCAGCCTGGCTGACATCTCCTGCTCAGGGGACACAAAGCAGCATCAGGGGACACTCCTGGAGCTTGAAATCCAGCAGGGAGGGAGAGTTCAGTCCAGGCGTGCTCTCTGTAGCTGGGATTTGTTTGTATAAAACCCAGCCTGAGAACTCTGTGCCTGTCCAGAGCTGTCCCCTCCAGCAGGGACACGGGTTTGGTGATCCCAGCCCTGTGAACTCCTGGCTATTTAGGCTCAGACCCCCCGAAACAACACAAGGCTCAGCTTTGCCTCCCACTTGCCATCAGTTCCTCTTCCCCATCATCCCAGTCCCCTCCAGAGTCCCCTGCAGAGGCCTTGGAGGAGCTCCTCAGCTGGGTTTGGCACCCCAGCACACTTCCCACCATCCCAGGAGCATGCCAGCATGCCGGCACGGGGTTTGTACCTTGAAGAGGGCACAGACACTTCTGTCATCGCTCTCCAGAGCCCACAGCTTCTTCCTGGCAGCCTCCTGGAGCTGGGCATTGCGGCGCCGGCAGGAGCGGCTCTCCACGGAGAAGGAGAGCCAGAGCTCTTGGAGGGGAAAAGAGGAGGATGGAAGGGGAGGAGGAGCTCTGTGGCACCCAGAGCCACCCCTGCCACCCTGCCAGGGCCACCAGAGCCTCCAGCCTGGCGGTGATGCTCACACAACACGAGCCCAGCCCGTCCTGGTCCTTCAGGCAGCAAGGTGAGACCCGAGGCGCTGCGGGGAGCCAGGAAATGTGTGAGATGGCCCAGGAGCTCCTTACCTGGGGGAAAGCTGTCCCTGAGAGCCAGCAGCAGCACCGAGGGCTCCGGGGAGCCGTGTCCTGCCTCGGGAGCGGGGCTGCTCCGCTCTGTCAGCCCAGCCTTGCCTGCAGAGGAGGGGACACAGCAGAGCTGCTGGAAACGCTGGGGCACAGCTCCTGGATGTCCTGCCTCGGCTGAGAGCTCCTGGCAGCACAGCCTGCACAGCTGGCTGGGGGCTGTGCGACTCTGGAACCACCCTGAAGTCATGCTCAAGGTTGGAGAGATCCGTGGGATTGATGGGGTCTGGCTCCATCATTCCCTTGATGCTGGGCTTTTTTCCCAGTGCTGGAGTGGCTCTGGAGTGAGGGGATTTCCCTCCTTTCTCCTGGCCAGACCCTCAGATGAGCAGATCTGTTAAAAGGGTGAATCCCCAACAGAGATTTTTTGGAGGAGGCCTCAACTCCCCGGCACAGGAGAGCCAAGGCCTTGCAAAATTCTTTGTTCAAAAATTTGAGAATCAAAATGAGATTTCCTCCCCTGCCTGCTCAGCTGGGTATCCAAACTCCAAGCAGCGTTCTCCCTGCTGCACACATCATCAGCTATTGCCAGAAAGGATTCAGGGCCTGCAACTTGAGCTGCTAATTATGTTAATGAAAGCTGAGGCACACACAGCTCCAGCCCTGCTCTATCCCTATCTGGAGGGATAACCAGATTAAACCCCAATTTTCGTCAGTAATCAGACTGGATTTGAAAGATAAACGTGTACCTGGAGATGTGGAGCTGGAATGTGCAGCAGCTTTTTAAAGTCACCTCTTTGACCAGAACTCTGCTCTGCAGTTCTTTTTACTGAGCCAGCTCTGCCAGCCACTCAAATGAACTGGTATTTACACGCAGAAATAGAATTCTGATTTAAAGAAATAGAATTCTCATGCAGAGCTGGTGAGTAGAAAAGAACAGCCCAAGGCTGGACAGGCCATGGATAACTTATCCTTACCCATGGATAAGTTTTGCTTTGGAAGAAAAGGGTCTACATTGAACAAAGTCTTAACATTTCATGTGGCAGCTCTGTCCCCTCCACATGAGGAAACGGAGAAGGGGAAGTGAGCGGAGGCAGAGGCAGAACTGAATCTGAGCTGGCTCCTGCCATTGCTGCACTCCTCACTGCCCTGCTCCCCTCTCTGTGCCCAGCAGAGCCTGGCAGGGCCTGGGGGTGGGTCCCTGGTGCCATTCCCTGGGGGCGAGGATGGGGATGGGGTCAGGTACCTGATGCCATTCCCTGGGGGCGAGGATGGGGATGGGGTCAGGTACCTGATTCCATTCCCTGGGGGTGGGGATGGGGATGGGGGTGGGTCCCTGGTGCCATTCCCTGGGGGTGGGGATGGGGTCAGGTACCTGATGCCATTCCCTGGGAATGGGTCACTGGAGCCATTCCCTGGGGATGGGGATGGTCCCTGATGCCTTGCCTTGGGGATGGGGATGGGTACGGGTCCCTGGTGCCATGCCCTGGGGATGTGTCCCTGGTGCCATGCCCTGGGGATGGGGATTTGTCCCTGGTGCCATGCCCTGGGGATGGAGATGTGTCCCTGGTGACATTCCCTGTGGCTGGGTACCTGATGCCATTCCCTGGGGATGTGTCCCTGATGCCATTCCCTGGGGATGGGTACCTGATGCCATTCCCTGGAGATGGATCCCTGATGCCATGTCCTGTGGCTGGGTCCCTGGCGCCGTGCTCGTGTCCCTCCACCATTGTCCCCGGCGGTGCAGGCTGTCCCCGCGGGGCAGGAGCTCGGGATGGCGGGGCCAGCAGGACTCACACTCCTCACCTGGGGAACACGGAGCGGGAGCAGAGGCGTCCGGACCCCTGGCAAGATTCTCCCAGCCTGAGAGGTGTCCCTGGGATGTGCCAGGTGGGACGCTGCTCGTGCCACCTCTGCCAGCAGCAGGACAGAGCCTGTCCATGGGAGCCAGGGCTCACTCTGGTCGCTCCCACGGGTTCAGTGTTTATTTTCATGTGAGCCAGGCTCAGAAAGGGAACTGACAGCTTTTTTTTCAAGGGACCAATTGAAACTGCAGCTGGGCAGTTGTTCCCAGCCGTGCCAGTGACTCACTGGCCTCCTCAGTGCCAAAATATTTTGTAGCAGTGGGCAGCAAACAGCTCCAGCCCCGAGGCAGGTCCCAGCACTCTGGACTGCACTCCGGGCTGCAGGGCTGGGTGCTCAGGGCACCTTCTGGGGCACACGTGGCCACAGTGGCTGGCCCTGAGCCACGTCCCTCCTCCAACTGGGACACCCTGGAACGGGAATGGTGCCTCTGGGGATGCCAGCTCCCCATGGGCTGTGCCTCGAGGGCTCCTGGG
The DNA here is from genome assembly GCF_015832195.1 of Motacilla alba alba. Taxonomy (NCBI): domain Eukaryota; kingdom Metazoa; phylum Chordata; class Aves; order Passeriformes; family Motacillidae; genus Motacilla; species Motacilla alba. The sequence continues at coordinate 16,610,191 of NC_052028.1, forward strand.
CAGGGAGGGGAAACGCCAACAGCACGGGAATAAACCAGCTCCAGAGTCATCCTGTCCCCTCCCTGGCCAAAGCGTCCCGCCTCGCTCCCTACACGCCCCAATCCAAGAGGAGAGAGCACCGGGAGCCATCCCAGAGGAAAGGCAAGTGGCCAGAGGGGCCGGTGCTCAGCGCCAGGGCGTCCCCAAGGGTCCCGTCCCATGGAAGGAGCTCGGCAGCCCCACGGGCACCTTACCTGTGCATCCCAGCGCCAGCTCCTGGTGCCAGGGGGTCCCCAGGCAGCAGCCCATGTGCGCGGTGACAGCAGCGGTGGGCTGGCACAGGGCTGGCACAGGGCTGGCAGAGGCAGGGCTGCTCGCTGCCCGCCCGGCACGGCGGCTGGGCACGGCCACAATGCACAATGTGCCCTTTGAGAGGGCACTGGCACGGCGGGGGTGGTGGCACGGGCTCAGGGGAGGGCTTGGGAGGGAGTCACTGCATCAGTTAGCTTGGGAAAGGCCTTTAAGGGCATCAGGTCTGGCCGCACACCTAACAGTGCCAAGGCCACCCCTAACCCGTGTCCCTAAGTGCCACATCTATGTCTTACAAATGGGGACTCCACCGTGCCCTGGACGGGCTGTGCCAAGCCTTTCCATGGAGAAGTTTTCCCTGATATCCAACCCAAACCCTCCCTGGCGCAGTTTGGGACCATTTCCTCTCCTCCTGTCCCTGGGAGCAGCCCCCCGGCTGTCCCCTCCTGGCAGGAGCTGTGCAGAGCCACAAGGTCCCCCCCGAGCCTCCTTTTCTGCACTGTGCCTCCTCTGGGAGGGCAGTGCCCATCCCACACGGCACATTCCTGCCATTCCTCCTCTGCTCTGCCCAGCCTGCCCCAGCTCCCAGCTGCTCTGCCCCAGCTGCAGAGGCAGAGCTGCTCCCTCACCTGCAGGGATGTCCCGCTGGGGCCCACGCAGCATCCTCCATGCGGGGCTGGCTGGGATCCCGCTCCTGGCTGGGATCCTGCTCCTCCTTCCCGCCCCAGGCTTTTCCTGCGTCACCCTGGGGGCAGCTGGCAGCACCACGGGCATCTCTGCCAGCCTCACCCAGGTGAGTTCTGCACCCCCGGGGGCAGCGCTGCCCAAACCCAGATCCAGGGGCAGCAGGAAGGGGTTGGCTGCCCTGCAGGATCCCTTGGGCATCCCAGGATGATCCCAGGATGGGGGTGAGCCTCATTCCCTCCTCGCTCACATCCTCAGAGCTTCCCCAGCCGTCAGGGTCGGGATTTGGGGTGGCTGGGAGGGCTCACTGTGCTGTGGGGGGGTCTGCAGAGCATCTCTGGGCAACAGCAGTACAGCCCCTGCAAAATAAAACCCAAAAGGGTTCAGGGAGAGAACTTGCAGGTCGGGAGGGGTTTTAGGGATGGGTTTTCATTGCAGCAACCAGGCAGAGCCACCAGTGCAGGGATTTGTGTGCTGGGGCTGCTCCAGGAGCATTGCTGGCTCTCCCAGGCTGCATCCCAGGCCATGGCAGTGCCTTGGATTTCTCCAGAGCAGGGAATAATTAATCCAGGGATTGATTATTATATTAATTATTATAGTGGGGAATAATTAGGCCAGGCTGGATGAGGCTCTGAGCACACTGGTGCAGTGGAAGGTGTTCCTGCCCGCCAACAGAATTTTAAAGCCCTTTTAACCCGGGCCTGGTGATCTCTCTGATTCCATGAGCCAGAGAGGGAATGTCTCACCAGATTCCCACGCCTGGCACAGCTGCAGTGCCCCTGGAGCAATGCCTGAGGAGTAGCCAGCTGTGGGAAGGGCAGGATGGAACCCCCTGCATGGGGCTGGCAGCTTCCACACCACAGGGAAGGCAAACCAAACTCTGCAGGGAGGGCTGCCCAGGAGTGGGGATTCCTAACGCAGATCCCCAAATGCCAGGATTGCCTGGAGCAGGGAGCATCCCTCATCCCCCTGCTGAGCCCCAGGGCTTTGCCCCCAGAGCCGTGGGGCTGCAGGAAGGGCAGTGCTGGGCCCGGCCAGCGCTGCTGCCCCGGGGGCAAAGGCAGAGCCTGGTCCCTGCTCAGCAACCCTGGGAAGCTGCACAGGTAAAAACCTCCCCCAGCTGACGCAGGGCTGCTCTGAAGGGGCAGCAGTCAGAGGGGAGTGCAGCCTGCCTGTGCTCAGAGCACACCGATGGAGTTCTGTGATGGATTCAGGCACGAGAGGTGCTGCTGCCTTGGGCCCATGCTGTCCCAGTGCTCAGAGCCCGAGCAGGGCAGTGTTTTTAAACAAAGCTTTTTGCTTTCCTCAGAAGGTTCTTGCTTTTAGCAGCTCCTGCTCATCAATTAGCATCATTTTCATCTACACAGGGGAATTTTATTGTTTTTTTAAATCAACAAAATGGGGCAGTTTTATTTTTTTAAACACAAATGTCTTCCTTTGTGGTTGTGAAATGTCTTTTTGTTTTTAAGTCTACCTTGACAACTTAGCAACCAAACCCATCCCCGACAAGCAAAGGTGTCACCTCCTCTTTGACCTGAGCTGGAATTTGCCTTTTGGCCAGCAAGCTGAAAACCTCTTACTCCACTTCCTACCCTTCTGCTTCCCAGCAAATCCTGGATCTGCCCTGGAGAGCCCCCATTGCTGCTGCTGCTGCAGCCTGGCCTCCCTGGAAAAGCCAGGGGTAAGTTTGGAATATTTCCTGGGATCTCAGCCTGTTCCAGAGGGGGTTCTCTGCCTGTGCCCACTCTCCAGGGGCTCTGCTCCCTCTGCAATGCCAGTGCCAGCCACGCTCCCCTGCCCTGGGCACGGAATGGTGTGAGAGTGGCTGTGCAGGCACCCGGGGCTTGGGGACAGGGCTGCCACAAACCCCGCAGCTCTGCAGGGCTGACACCCAGCCCTGGCACCAAACCCCCTTTCCCAAACCCATTTCTCCTGTCAGTTCCCAAATGACCCAAACCCTCCTGTCCCCTGCTCCGTGCTCATCCCTGGGCTCCTGGTCCCAAAGCCCCCAAACCCTCCTGTCCCTCCCTGAGCCCCAGGTCCCAAAGGACCCCCAAACCCTCCTGTCCCTCCCTACATCCTCATCCCTGAGCCCCTGGTCCCAAAGGACCCAAACCCCCCTGTCCCTCTGCCCGTGCTCACCCCCGAGCCCTGACCCAGGCAGCTCCAAAGCCCCGAACTCCGCGCTCCAGCCTGGAATTCCAGCGGCACTGGATCGCTCCAGCCACCTGCACCAGCACCCGGCTGGCTTTGCTCAGCTGGGACAAAGGGCAGGGGACGTCCCTGGGGACACACGGCGGCTCCACTGACCTGCTCCCAGCTCCGCTTCCCTCCCGGAGAGCTCCCGCCTGAATTCCAGCCTCTCCGAGCCCCGCGGGAACGCTGCGCCGCCGGGATGGAGCTGCCAGGGCTGCGGACGTGTTTGCGAGCGTGCCCAGCGCTGCCACTCCCTCGCACGAGGGAAGGAATTCCTCCCAAGAGCTCCTTATCATCCTGGGAACCTCCGCTTCCCAGCAGAGGTCAATGAGTTACCCAGGGCTGGGCTAGAAACGCGGCTCCCGCAATTCCCAGGCGCCTCCTTGGCCCGGCTCGGCAGGAAACAATTCCAGAGAGGCTCTGCTGGGCACCGTGTGCCCGTGCCAGGCAGGGCTCTCCATCCCTGGCAGCAGCAGCAGCCTCTCCCGGCCTCACCTGTGTCCTGCTCGCAGTCCTTGTGGCCCTGCAGCGGCAGGATCCCGGGAGAGGCATTCCCTCGGGAATCCCAGCCCCGACCCCCCTTCCTCCCTGGCAAAATGCAAATCCAGGCGCACACAACAAGAGATCTGTGGACCCAGCAGTATTTGTGCTAAAGTCCTCCCGGCAGAGGATTCACAGGGAGGTTTTTCCTCTTGGAAACGATGAAACAGTTAACAGCGAGCTTTCCCGATGTGGAAAGGATGAAACAGTTAACAGTGAGCTTTCCCGATGTGGAAGCAATGAAACACCGAGCTTTCCTGACGTGGAAAGGATGGAAGAGTTAACAGCGAGCTTTCCCGACGTGGAAAGGATGAAACAGTTAACAGCGAGCTTTCCCGACGTTTCTGCTCCTTCTGAAGTCGGCCATTCCTTGGCAGGTTCAAAACCGGAGCCTCGTGGCTTTCCAGCTTGTTATTTCCCGCTGAACCTGAAAGCAGAGGGAGTCAGCCCAGAGCCGGCTCCGCTGGAGGAAAAAGCAAACAAAAAAAGATGAAAGGTTTCGTTTGAGGCCAAAGAAACTCTTGGTTCATGGTTTGATCCTCTGGTACGGGTGGGGGCACCGACTTCGGTGTGAGATGGAGCAGAGCTTTCCTTCCCTCCCGCTGGAATCCCAGTGGGGGAGGTCTGGGACGCTGGCAGGAGCACAGGGGACATTTCCTCGGGGACATTTCCTCGTTCCAGAGCTCTGCTTCTGCTGTCACCCTGTGCAAATGGGCACAGAGCAGCGATAAGCACCTGCCCCCTCCAGCTTTCCCAGGAATCCAGGACCCCTGGGGCTGCTCACCTGAGGACCTGCCTCAGGTACCTCCATCCCCAAGGCTGGGTGGCCTCGGGACAGCATTTCCCCAGGTTTTTTGGCAGCTGGGGCACTGGGGAAGGAGGGGTTCGTGCGTGGCTGAGGACACACAGAAATCTCAAGGCTTTCATGCCAAACTGGTCAGTCCCTGAGTGCAGCCAGACTGGCCTGGCTTTCAGATCTTTCTCCTCATCGATGGCCCTCTCGGGAATTTCCTTCCACCTCCAAGCCCTTTGTGACTTCTCTCGGCACAAGGGAATCCAAAGCTGCTGCTGCTGCGCTGGGAATTCTGCTCCACGCCACAGCTGAAGGGTTAAGAGGGCTCCGGGGCTGGACTGAGCTGAACTCAGCGCTTCGTGTTCAGAAATGCTGAGTCCTGCTCCTCTCGCATTGTTTTCAGCCCGGGGAGGAAATGAACCCTCCTGGAAAACTGCAAAGCTGGAAAAGTGGAAAATGGGAGAAGTGGAAAATGGGGAAACTGGAAAAGTGGAAAATGGGAAAAGTGGAAAAGTGGAAAATGGGGAAACTGAAAAAGTGGAAAATGGGGAAACTGGAAAATGGGGAAAATGGGAGAAGTGGAAAATGGGGAAACTGGAAAAGTGGAAAATGAGAAAACTGGAAAATGGGGAAACTGGAAAAGTGAAAAATGGGGAAACTGGAAAATGGGAAAACTGGAAAATGGGAAAACTGGCAAACAGGCTCTGTGTGCGTGTTGGATGGATCCGTGTGGGTCTGGAGCCTTTGCCACACCAGGAGCTGTGGTTTGAGGTCTCCTCCCTCGCCCTGGAGTGTGAATCCCAGGAATCCTCCTGGCTCCTGCCTATCACCATCCCTGCAGGGCAGCAGCTCAGTGCCACCAGCCAGGGCAGCCTCCAGCCTGACCCCAGACACAGCCAGGGAAGTGAGGCCATGCGTGAGGCATGGGAAGGAGGAAGGGAGGACCAGAGGCAGGGTGGGCACAGCCTGGAGGCTGCCAGAGCTCCAGGAGGGTTTGGACAGCACTCCAGGGATCCCAGGGTGGGATTTTGGGGCTGTGCAGGGTGAGGAGTTGCACTGCTGATCCTGTGGGTCCTGCCAGCTCAGGATATTCCCATATCTGTGCATTTCAGGGGTGAGGGGCATTCACCCTGCCCCAGGCAGGGCAGAGCTGCTGGCACCAGAAGCATCATCCCATCATCCCTAAGGAGCTTCTCCTGAACTTTGCAATGGGAATGTCTGTCCCTGCCCTTCCTCCCGTGCCCAGTGTCCCCTCAGGGACACCGTGCGGTGTTTTGGGCTCGGTGTGACCTCCTGCAGCCCTCGGGAGAGCTCGGGGACTCATCAGCCAGCAGCGCTGGCAGCAGCCGGGCCCTCCCTGCTGGGTGTTATTGTCAGAGCCATTAGATGGCAGCAGGAACCGCTCCACTGCGTCCCAGCACCGGCAAATCGGGACTGCAGCTCTGCTGTCCCCAGCCAGCCCTGCTGCCCCCAGCCCTCTGTCCCCAGCCCTGCCATCCCCAGCCCTGCTGCTGCCATCCCTCTGCCCCCAGGCCCTCTGCCCCCATCCCGCTGTCCCCAGCCCCTCTGTCCCCATCCCTCTGTCCCCAGCCCCTCTGTCCCCAGCCCCTCTGTCCCCAGTCCCTCTGTCCCCATCCCACTGTCCCCATCCCTCTGTCCCCATCCCTCTGTCCCCATCCCACTGTCCCCATCCCTCTGTCCCCATCCCTCTGTCCCCAGTCCCTCTGTCCCCAGTCCCTCTGTCCCCATCCCACTGTCCCCATCCCTCTGTCCCCAGCCCCTCTGTCCCCATCCCTCTGTCCCCAGTCCCTCTGTCCCCATCCCGCTGTCCCCATCCCTCTGTCCCCAGTCCCTCTGTCCCCAGCCCCTCTGTCCCCAGCCCCGCTGTCCCCATCCCTCTGTCCCCAGCCCCCAGCACCAGCAGCTCCACAGGCTGGCAAAAGCCCCCGTGCCCTGTGGGGCTGCAGAATTGGGATTGCCAGGAGAAACCGAGGCAAAGCTCCAAAAGAGGGGAGCAGCACCCTGAGCAGCAGCAGGGACACAAGAGCCAGGTCTGGAGGACATCTCCAGGAAAATAACCCTCTGCAGCCCCTCTCCCAGGGATTTTGGGAGCTCGCAGCCGGGGGTGGTTCAGCGAGGCCACACGCAATTCCAGCAGGGATTTCATGGTTCCTGGGTTCAGGACACCCCAGGCCAGGCAATGCTGATGGGAATGTCCTGCTGAGCTTCATCCAGGGGCTGCTTCGGGTGGAGCTGACTGCAAATCAGCAGGGAAAACTGCTCCAAACAGCAAGGCTGTTCTGCTCCAAGAGGCTCCCGAAGGAAATGTGTTCCACCTCTAGAAAACGAGACATCCAAAATATGTAATATTGAATTTCCCTTCCAGTCTCTATTTTCTGTATCATCCTCTGCTCCTACCCTGGTGCTGTTTTGCCACTGGAACAGAAATAAACAGGACAAGGGGAAGATGACAAAGTGAATTTAAATGAACCACCCCATGTAATTCCCACAGCTCAAGCTCCAGCTTAACCATCCAGTGAGGGGATCATATTTAAAGAAATCTTTGGATAAAATGGAAAAAAAAAATCAATATTTTTAGACTTCCCTCTGGAAGAAAAAGAGAAAATCTAATTAAGAAATTAATTGCTTATGCTGAACTAGGGTTTTTTTTGAAGTGCTTAATGATCCAAGCTTCTTGTAAAGGTGTTGGTCTCGATGCCATTTCCTTTTAGAAAGCAACAAAGCAGCTCAGCGAGGCTCAGCATCTTGTTTTGATATTTCCAGGCTGGAACATTTTGATTTTTCAACTTCCAAAGCTTTGCTGCTTTAATTTTTTTGTCCATAAAGCCGAGGCTGAAATCAGAATGAAAGCTTTCAGTTTAAGCTAATTAATCCAAACACTTTGAATCAAAGCCTGGGATGTTTGCACAGTGGTGTTCTCTGGGAATTTATTTTCAGGGTCTGCATTCCATTTTTAGATTGAGGAACAAAAAAAAAAAACAGAGTGAGGTTTTCTAGAAAAGAGATAACCTGCTGCTTACCTGGGGCGAGCCATTCTGCAGCTCAGAAGTGGAAAAAGAAATTATCTCTCCTTAATTACAGCATTTGGCCTCCTCCTGAGGATCTGGAGACCTGGCCTGAGCTCCGGTCCCTGGAGGTGCCCTAAATTCCCCCAGAATCACCCTGATTCCTGGTTTCCCCATGGAATAATTTGAGGAAGAAAACGAAAACTGCATTACTGTGCCAATCCCACTGCAGCACTAGGAAAGCAGCAGCATTTCCCAAGGTCCTTCTGAGCAGGGGGTGCTCCCTGAGGAGCTCTGGGAAGGTGGGAGGAATTCCTTCCCACAAGGCTGTCCACAAACATCTCCTGATCCCAACCCACGGGGAGCAATTCCTTCTTCCAGCAGCCCTCAATGCTCCAGGGCAACTTCAAAGAGAAAACTGAAAGGAACCCCGAGCTCCCCGGCCCTTCAGTGGGGTGGAACCAGTGGGAAAGCAGGCAGGGACGTCAGGAGCTGAGCTCCCCGAGCCAGGCAGGAGCTGCCAGCTGGGCTCAGCAGGGTGGCTGCGCCCGCAGAGGGTCCCTGCGTCCCACCCAGGCTGTGACACGGAAAGGAAGCAGCCCCAGCTCGGGCATTAAGCCCTGGCAGAGCCTGGGAGCCCCAGCCCGGCTGTGTAACACAACAACTGCCCTTTTCCAGAGGGCTCCGGGGTGAAAGATTCGCAGATTTTAGGAAAAAACACTGACTTTCCACGCCCTTAAACCTTTGCCGTCACTCCTGCATCACTCCAGGCCATGCAGCGCCTCTCCTCTCCTGGTGTCCAGGTGTTTCAGGAGGGAATGTCAACATTCCTGATGTGCAGAGCTTCTGCAGGACGTGCTTTGACTCACCTGCTGCTGGTCTGGGAATATTTGTTGCATTTGACTCAGCCTTGGTGAGGATAAGAAGGAAGGAGGACGCGGGAGCCAAAGGATGGAGCCAGAGGATGGAGCACTCCCTTCGTGGCTTTGCAGGACGGGCTGTGGTGCATCAGCTTTCCCTGGAGCACATCCAGATCCCACCCATCCTCCACTGCCTGGGTGCTCTTTTCACTGCCTCTCTTTGCACAGCACTAAAATTAACGCCTGAAAATGAGAGTTTGCTTGAAAATAATCTATCATTTGATTATCACTTTAATGCAGGCAGCCCGGGGAACATCTGCCTCCGCCAGGCTGTGTCTCCTCCTGCTGATGTGGGGAATTGCTGGGAAGGGCTGCTGGGGAAACTGGAATAGAGCCAAACCACTGGCAAATGCCTCGGTGGTGGCTGTGAGGAGGAGGAGGAGGAGGAAGATGAGAGGAGACCTTTGCTGGACGAGGCACCAGGGCCCCACTGCCCAGTTCACAGCCTCTGCTCCCAGTTGCTCTGTGGCCCAGGGACTCAGAAATTAAAATGTTCCTCCCCATCGCGTGGGAAATAATTCTGCCATCCCTAGGAGTGCCCGGCTTTGCCCCGGGGCAGCGGGCAGCAGCATCTGCCCACTGCCCCCTAGCCTTACCTCTGCCAGATGCCACCTCCCAGGGGAGCCAGGGACAAGAGAAAACGGCTGGGAAGCGCCCAGCGAGGCAGAATTTCCTCCGTGCCATGACGCAGCCCATGTGCCGTGGTAGAACGGGGTCTCCGGCCCCCTCAGGCTCCTCTGCTGCCTTTTGGGAACATCACAGCCCCGGACTTTGAGGCTTTTTTTGGAAAATGTCACCAGCTTGTGATGAGTCAGCCGTGCCTCTCTGCAGCCTGCCCGCTGCTCCGTGCGAGGCGTGGGGCTGTCCCCACGGGCGTTCCTGCTGCTCTCTGCGCTCGGATCTTCCTCGAGAGGGGAGAGGCTGTGCCGGCAGCGGCTGAGCCGGGGGCAGGGGCTGGCAGCGCCGTGCTTGGCCGGCTGGAGCCGCAGGGACAGACGGACACATGGGTGCTGCAGCTGCCATCCCCGGCCGAGGCATTTCCAGCCCGCCGGGGGTTCTCGGAGCCCGGCAGCAAAGGCCGTGCACCCGAATGACTCCCAGTGGAAGGGAAGCGGCCGGGAAAGCAGGGCGAGAGCGCTGGAAGCTGGTGCTGCAAGCACGGAGGTGTGGGCGGTGTCCAGGTGTGCCGGAGGGATGCTCCGGCTCCGAAGAAACCAGAGCCCAGGCTGCTGACGGACCATCCCGCTGCGCCTCGAGGGCAGGGTGTTCGTGCGGTGTTTTTACTCTCCTGACTGCCTCTCCCAGCTCTGGGACCTGCTATCCGAAATTCCCCTTGCAGCCTCACCATTCCTCACCTGTCCCCGAGTCCCAGGGCGGTGAGGAGGGATCCCCTTCCCTGGGGACCAAAATCCCTTCCCAGGGACAGCAGCTGAGCACAGCCTCACATGGAAACACGGCAGAGACACACGGAGAGGCACCGAGCCTGATTTCTCACAGCTCCTGCTGCAGGTGTGGCACAGGGTGTGCTCGAGCCCAGCTCCCGCTGGTTCCATGAGCAACCAGCAACTTCCAGCTCTCCAGCTGGGATCAGGCATCGGGGAAAGAAGGAGCACAGTGACTGAGCAGGCGGGGGAAAGTTTGGTTCAGGTGATTCTCAGCATCTTATGGAGGAGGGATAAAAATCCCAGTGTCCAGGGAAGGAAATTAAATGAAATTAGCACCTTCTTCTCCTCTGTCCTTTGATCTCCATCACTCCCGTGTCCCTGCTCACAGGAGGGTGCAGGGCTCCCCTTCCTCTGCACAGCCTGGGCTCTGTGGGACCTGCAGGTGCTGAACGGAGCAGGAGCCTTGTGGGAAAAACACATCCAATAATTGCTGTGAAAATTCATGTTGCAGTGCACAGACACAAAGGGATGAAAGGAGGCTGCCTCGACATCCTGACATTTCCTCCTTTCTGCCTCCTGTCTCAGGCATCCCGAACATCCTCTCGCGGCGGCTTTCGCAGGCAGTTCCCTCAGACAAAGGAAAGGAAATGGGATTTCCAAAACGCCCCGGGACGGCGCTGCTGCTGAGGGGCTCGGAGCAGCGCCCAGGAGCTGCTGGCCGAGCTGGGGAGGTGACCAGGGTCACAGATCCTCGCTGCCACCTCGCCAGCACCAAATCTCACAGATCCCACTGCAGGGAGCACCTGGCACCCTGCCCACCTGGCAGTGCCCACTCCCCTTCCCCACAGAGCACCTCTGGCACCACCCGGCTGGGGAGGGGATGCAAGGGCACAGGGTCTGCACCGGTGCCCCCCGAGCTCCACCAGAGCACCCCATCCTGCTGTGCAGCCCTCTGCAACCCCGGCCTGTCCATGCTGGAGATTTCAAGTTGTTCTGAAGGCAGCAAGTTAACAAGATTTGGAAACCAGGTCAGTGGAAGAAGCTCAATTAGCTGCTGAACCGTGGGGACCAGCTCACGTCGTGGCTGCTTTATTGATTCCTCAGATGGGGGTCACTGACACTACTCAGACAGTCTGGCTGGGATGGGGACCTTCCCTGAGGAGGCCACACCTGGACACTCATCGGGCACAGGAAAGTTTACAGAAGGCCAGACTCAGAGCAGCCTGAGCCAGCCCACCGTGCTGTGCCATAGAATCACCACAGAATTATGGAATGGCCTGGCTTGGAAGGGACCTTGAAGATCATCCATGGCCAGGGACACCTTCCATCAGCCCAGGTGGCTCAGAGCCCCATCAAGCCTGGCCTTGGGCACTGCCAGGGATTGGGCACAGCTTCTCTGGGCACCCTGTGCCAGAGCCTCCCCACCCTCACAGGGAGGAATTTCTTCCCAATATCTAATCTAAACCTCCTCTAAAGCCACTCCCTCTCGTCCTGTCACTACATGCTCCTGTAAACAGCGTCTCTCAACCTTTCCTGTACCAGCAGCTCTGTTCCCCCCAGCCCTGCAGGAACCTCCAGGCTCCCACTGCTCGTCCCGCCCTTCCCTGACACCTCAGGGGAGGGGACGGCCGAAGGGGACAGGCAGCAGGGCTGGCAGAGAGCCGGCAGCACCAGCACACAGCTCAGGCGACCTGCTACCTGTCGTGTCACGTCACCGCCAGCATCTGCTGCAGATGAAGCAGCGGGAGAAGGGCGAGGCCAAGGGGCCTCTCCGAGCAGCTCCGCAGCCCCAGCAGCACGGGGGGAGCCGCAGCGCTGCCACGCCGCATGACGAGCCTCTCTCGGTAGCGGCAGGGCTGCGGCTCGCACCCTGGAGCGGCAGCGAGAGCCGCAGCTCGGGATGGCAGCGCGGCTTCCCGGCGCCGAGCGGGCAGGAGGGCACGGCCCCGGCTCTGCGGGCACCCCGGGAGCAGCCCGGGCATGGCTTTGCTCTGACTGGCAGCGTTCCAGCCACAAAACAAGGAGCTCGGGGCTTTGAAGCCCTTGCAGGGATCCTGCCAGCAGGGAAGGCTGCTGTGATCCCGAGGGAAGAGCCCCTCTCTGTCCTGCAGACACCCTCAGCTCCCTTCCTGGCATGGGACAGACGCCCAGGCTGCCAGGAGAGCCGGGGGTGCCAGCCTGGGCAGCCGCGGGAGGGAATCTTGGCACTGGAGGAAATCCAGTTCGCTGCACAAACCGCGTCCCTCTGTCCTGGGACGGCATTTCTGGGATGCTCAGCTGGAGAGCGAACAGCGCAGGGCAGGCAGCAGCGGCACCGGGGCTGGGCACGAGCCCCGCGGCAAGGAGGGACCAGCCAGGGGGCTCAGGGGCTGCAGGCAGGGCTGAGGGCAGGGCAGGGGGCTGAAAACAGGGCAGGGCAGGGGGCTGAAAACAGGGCAGGGCAGGGCAGGGCAGTGGGCAGGACCGGGCTGTGGGCAGGATTGCAGCCAGGACAGGGCAGAGCACAGCTGGGCTTAGCTGTGGGCACGACTGCAACCAGGGCAGGGCAGGGCAGGGCAGTGGGCAGAAGAGGGCATCGGGCAGAGCAAAGCAGGGCAGGGCAGGGCAGCGGGCAGGACTGAGGGCAGGGCAGGGCAGGGCGGGGCAGGGCAGTGGGCAGAAGAGGGCATCGGGCAGAGCAAAGCAGGGCAGAGCAGTGGGCAGGGCAGGGCAGCGGGCAGGACTGAGGGCAGGGCAGGGCGGGGCAGGGCAAAGCAGGGCAGGGCAGGGCAGCGGGCAGGACTGAGGGCAGGGCAGGGCTGGGCGGGGCAGGGCAAAGCTGGGCTGGGCAGGGCTGTGGGCAGGACTGCAGCCCGGGCAGGGCAGGGCAGGGCAGTGGGCAGACGAGGGCATCGGGCAGAGCAGGGCAGGGCAGTGCCAAGGCTGAGCATCCTTCAGCCGCCTCCGGGTCCGTGCGGGGATCCGTGCCCGCCCCGCCCGGCCCCGCCCGTGTCTCCCGGGCCGCTCGCTGCCCGCGGGCGGTGCCGCCGGGCCGGGGCGGTGCCGGGGCGGTGTCGGGGCGGTCCCGGTGCCGGGGCGGTCCCGGTGCTGCGCGGCCCCGCCGCCGCTCCCAGCCGCTATAAGCGGGCGGCCGCGGCCGCGCTCCGCAGTGCATGGCCGAGCTCCGGCCGGTCCCCGCCGCTCCGCCGGGACCCTCCCCCGGGCCGGTCCCGGTCCCCTCCCCGCCAGCCGTGACCTTGGCATCCGCCGGCCGCGGGGACAGCCGCCGTGGGATGCGCTAGGCGGCGGATCGGGATCGCACGGGAACGTTCTCCTGGGAGAAGGGGAGCGGCAGCCTCCTCCCGCGGCCGGGGAGCGGCAGGAGGAGCGGATTTAAGGAGCATCTCTGCCCCTTTGTTGGATGAGAAGGACGGGGGAGCGGCGGCAGGATGAGCACTAGCAGTGAGTACGGCGTCCTCTCGCCTCGGCTGAGGGAATGGGGCTGGTACCGCACCGAGCTGGCTGGGAGGAATTGCAAAGGAAATGTCACAGCAGCGCTGGCAAGCCTAGCGGGATGGATTTTGGGTTATTTTTCCTGCCTGCCTTTTGCTCGCCTGCTTTCTGCCAGGCTCTGGCTCGGCTGTGTTTGATGTGGGCTGAGCCGTGGTGCTTATCTCCGCGGAGTACTTTTCTTGGCTTGGATTGCCGGGGTTTTGGAGGGCAGAGCATCGACTGAAATGTCGATACGCAACATGGTGAGAGGCAGCCAGGAGCGCTCTGACAGGCACAGCCTCACTTGCTGCTGCCTCTGCCTGGGCAGAAATGGATGTGAGGGGACAAGGAGAAGGGTGAGGAGAGACCCAGAAACCTGAGCAGAGCACAGGTGCAATCCTGGAAAAAAAAAAAAAAAAAACCCAAACCTCCTGCAGCTGGGGATGTGGGTGTTGCTATTGTGCGTGTGAGACAGGGACGGAGGCACTCATGCGCTGTGGATGAATTCCTAAAGAAGCAGAGCTCGGAAATGTGCTGCATAAGATGAGAACTGGCACCAGGCTGCTCACTTCGGATTCCGTGCCCTTGCTGGAAAGTCTGGGAAGATTGATCAGGGTTGAGCAAGTCACAATCAATTTCTTTTCCCTGCCTGACGTGCTGTGTGACAGCTGTGCCCACCTCGCTGGCACGGCTTTCATCGCTGCCTTTAAAAGCAGCCAGTCCCCGGTAAAGGATTTTTGTTGATGGCCACCTGAGGGGCTTCCTCCTGGGCTAACCTCTCCAGGGAAGCCCCCCTGTCCCTCCTGTGAGTCCTGGAGCTGTGTGAGGAGCAGAGCCCTCCCCCAGGCACAAACCAGCAGAGCAGCAACTTCTCCATTGCACTGGCGTGCTGAGGTTTCTCAATCCGAGGGCTTGGGGTGGTTCCCGAGCAAAACACCGTGAAAAATGCCTTGGCACGCTGCGAGGCAACAGAACAGGTGATTCCAGCTCCGTTGGGCTGTGTCAGAGGCCAGGAAACTTTCCAGGTGCCCTCTGCCCGAGCCACACCTGGGGCAGCAGCGAGCCCCCTCCCGGGGGAGCTGCCTAGGTGGGAAACAATAGGGACTGATCCCTTCCCAGCCCGCAGGATGCCCGATAACAAAGGGTCCTCCCTCTGCTGCTCCGGGGGAGCAGCTCAGCCCTGCTGGGATCCCCGGCCACCCTGCCCAGGTGGGGCTGCTGAGCTTCCCCGGAGCCGATTTTGCCAAACGCCTGTTGGTTCCTTCTGGGATTCCTTCCCAGCTCTTCACAGCAGCCTGGGCTGCTGCTGGAGAGAAGGGCTGCTTGTGGCACTGCTGTGTTCCAGCCATCTGATGGTGCTGCAAAACTCCTTCAGCTGCGGCCTCCCACGCCCAGAGAGGTGCCAGGGAGCCAAAGCCTGCTGTGCCTGCCCAGAGAGGTGCCAGGGAGCCAAATCCCCCTGCTGTGCCCCCTGCTCTGCCCAGGGAGCCAAACCCTGCTGTGCCCCCTGCTCTGCCCTGCCACACAGGGAAGGCCACTGGGCACATCCAGGAGTCCTTGGGAGCTGCTCCTCTGCCACCGCCCAGCTCTGTGGCCCTGGGCACATCACTCAGCAGTGCCCTCAGCTGCCAGGGCTCTTGCCAAGCCCTTTGAGGGCTTTGCAGTCTTTGCCTAAGTTGCCACGATCACATTTTAAGTAGCCGCGTGTTTTAGTCAAGGCTTGGCAGCTCTGTGACATCCCCTGGTGGCTCGGGGTGCTGGGGGTTGGTGATTTATGGGTCGCTGCAGGTGCCTTTGGGACCACCCCAGGGCTGTGCCACCCCTGCTGGGCGCTGGCTCTGCCCTCCTGGGCTCCCAGGTGCTCTCCCAGCAGCCGGAGTGCTCCGAGCAGGGCTTGGATGCCCAAATGCTGCTTCGCTCCTGTTGCAGCATGGCTCTGTGAGCCAGGCCGGGCTGTGGGGCCACCTCTGCCATCAGCTGGTTCTGGGACTGCTGTGAACCTCCCAAGAGCTGCCTCACCCAGCTCTGGGCATCCCTCCCTAGCCTGTAGCCCTCCAATCCATCCACGAGGCACAAAACACAAATCCTGGCAGCCTTGTGCCAGTGCCATGTCTGTTTCACCCCGAGATGCCCCTGGCACTGACCTACCGTGGCTTTTTTACCCCTCTGCTGGTGGCCAGTGGCTCCCTGGAGTTTGGTGCCACTTGCCAGAGGCTTCCCACCCCTCCCAGCATGCTGCTTTGATTTTTTTTGGCTGTTTTTCCCCCAGGACGAGGGCTGAAGAAGCCAGATTGTGCACAAATCCATGATGCCCAGGTGTGCCTGTGCCTGCAGGCCTAAAATTTTGGGGCTGGCAAAGCGAGGAGATGCACAGCTGAGGACAGAATGCCACCATCTGATCTGTGAATTCCCACCACTGCTCTCCATTTCTCTGGGTGCATTTTGTTCCCACTTCTCCCCTGCCTGAGGCTGATGTGAGGCAGGAAACCTGTGGCTGCGGGCCACGGCTGGCCCTGAGCCACGCTGCTGAGCAGATCTGCGAGGCCTCCAGGAGCTCTGGGCAGGATTTGCTGGGTTTATCTCTGGAGATGCTCCCTGCGCAGCACACGGGAGCCTTGCTGAGGGGACGGGGGGTTGATTTTCACCCTGCATTTGAGCGTCACCGTGTCACCGTCTGTCCCGTGATGAAGGCAAAGCCAGATGAAAACTGTGCATTTGGGGTTTAGAGATAAAACCACCTGATGTCAGGTACAAATTCCTGTCCTGAGGCTGCAGAGCAGCTCAGGTGGCCCTGAGGGTGGGAAGGTGGCCTCTGCTCCTGGGATGGCAGGCGTGCAGGGAGGGCTTGGAGGGCACAGTGGTGGTGTTTACGTTCCTTAGGCTATCAGAGCCTCTCACTAATTGCTTACAAATGCATCCCTACCTGAGCAAACAGGTCTGTGGTGCTGCTTGGCATTTCCAGGGCAGCTGGAGCTTGTAGGGCAAACCCTTGGCCAAGAGGACATCCCTTAAAATCCCCCCTGGAATGTGCTCTGCCTGCAGCCAGCATCTCCCTGGGGATCTGGGCAGGGAGCTGGACATGGCTGGTGCTGTGTCTGTGCTGAAAGGGTTAAAGCTGCCACTGCCCCGAGGATTTCAGCCTCTGAAGTGAGTGGGAAGGATCCCTTCTGCTGCTCTGGAGGGAGCCAGCAGGTCTGGCTGCTGCAGGTCCGTGGTGTGCTGCCTGTGAGTCACCCCGTGGGATTCGCACATCATCCCTTCTGGCCCAGCTCCTCTGGGGTGGCAGGGGGGCTGCTGGCAGCCTGGATCCCTCTGGGGTGGCAGGGGGGCTGCTGGCAGCCTGGGCACTGCTTTTGGCAGCAGCAAGGTGCCCCTGATGTTCTGGGTCCCTCTGGGGTGGCAGAGGGGCTCTGCCAGCCTGGGCAGTGATTTTGGCAGCAGCAAGGTGCCCCTGCTTGTTCTGGCTCCCACCAAGGGCATGCCAGCTCCAGGATGGGCAGGATCTGGATCAGGGTGGCACCGGGTGACGGGGGCTGGCTCACACACCTGGGATCTTCCAGACTCCCTCCCGTCTCCAAGGTGCACCTGGGAAAAACGAGGCCAGGATCTGATGGCAAACCAACTCAGGGTGGGCTGAGCCGTTTCCCCCCGTCCCTGGAGCAGCTGGGAGCCTGGTGGGGCACGGAGAGCTCCCGGAGTGGGTTTGGTACGCCAAGGGGAAAGTTTCATCCCTGTCCCTGGCACCTCTCAAATTCCTGCCCCTGCTCTGGGAGGGGAAAGGCTGGACAGCGAAGCATTTGGGAAGGGAGGCTTCCTGGCAGATCCTGATGAATACAGCATGTTTGCCTGGTTATTTTTGTCCTCCCTCAATCGTGCTTGCTCTTAGATCGTGATCCTCTAAGCGTAATTACCCCGTAATCTGCAGGCACATGTGGTTACAAGGTGTTTACCAGCAAACTCCATTAAGGCCCTGTGTAATTAAAGAGGAATCCCGTGGTGCTGCACATCTCTGGGAGCTCCAGCTCTGCTCCTGGGGCAGGTGATTCACCGGGTGTCCCCACCCTGCGGGGCGGCAGCGGGGAGGGTCCTGCAGGGAGGTCAGAAATGCAGGGAACCCGGAGGGATCAGCCCGTTGATGTCATCAGCAGGGTGTTCTCCAGAATTTGGGCACCAAGGGGAACTCCCAGACTCCCTGCCTGCATTTGAGTCCTCTCAGTGCCCTGGCTCTGACAAACAACCAGACACAAATCACTCCCTGTTCTCCCGGGCAGCCTAGCACAGGACAATCACCCATTGCATTCGCTGTGCTGCCAGAGAATTCCAGTCCCAGGCAGCAGCTCTGTCCCTGGGCTGGCGGATGGGCTCTGGCCTCTCATCCAGCCTCTTTCAAAGCCTCTTTCCTGGCAGCTGGCCCTTGGAAGAGCAGGAGCCGTGGAAGCCTGCAGGCCCGTGGAGTGCGTGCTGGAAGGTCAGTGGGAGCGACTGAGTCCTTCCAAGGGCCTGGCGTGCTCTTCTCAAACAAACAGCACATTTTCTCATCATCAACCAACGCCGCCTTAGCAGGATAACAGCGTTCGGGGTGCCAGCAGGCTGGGCTGATGACAGGAGTCCATGTGCTGCTGCCTTTGCTGGGGAGGAGGGAGGAAAAACCCACCCAGTTCCTGCCAGAGCCCGCGGTCCTGTCGTGCTGGGGCCATCACGAAGTGCTGGGAACACCTCACTCGGTATTTTTAGTTCTGAAATTCATCAGTGCCTGAGTTGTGAGGGCTGCAGAACCTCCAGAAAGCAGCTGGGGGTGGAGTGGTCATGGCAGGGACTGGGGTGAGGAATGATGGAGAGTTCTGCAGGACGGACGGGAGTGTGGGGGGAAGGACCAGGTGCCTCAGGCTCAGGGAGTGTGGCTGTGGGCAAGGCTGGCAGGAGCCTGGAGCAGGGATTGTGGCTGTGGGCAAGGCTGGCAGGAGCCTGGAGCAGGATTGTGGCTGTGGGCAAGGCTGGCAGGAGCCTGGAGCAGGGATTGTGGCTGTGGGCAAGGCTGGCAGGAGCCTGGAGCAGGATTGTGGCTGTGGGCAAGGCTGGCAGGAGCCTGGAGCAGGGATTGTGGCTGTGGGCAAGGCTGGCAGGAGCCTGGAGCAGGATTGTGGCTGTGGGCAAGGCTGGCAGGAGCCTGGAGCAGGGATTGTGGCTGTGGGCAAGGCTGGCAGGAGCCTGGAGCAGGGATTGTGGCTGTGGGCAAGGCTGGCAGGAGCCTGGAGCAGGGATTGTGGCTGTGGGCAAGGCTGGCACAGGACTGGAGCAGGATTGTGGCTGTGGGCAAGGCTGGCAGGAGCCTGGAGCAGGGATTGTGGCTGTGGGCAAGGCTGGCAGGAGCCTGGAGCAGGGATTGTGGCTGTGGGCAAGGCTGGCACGGGACTGGAGCAGGGATTGTGGCTGTGCCAAGTCCTCCTGTGCCCAGCAGCTCTGCAGTCAGGGGCTCAGTGCATCCCTGGGGGAGCAGAGCAGAGCAGTGCACTGCCCCACAGCCCCACGGGCACCCCTGGCTCTCAGGAAAGGGCTGCTCGAGATTTATCAGCCCAGAGTGATCTCTCCCAGGAGCAAACTCAGCTGCACTGGTGCCATTTGTTTGCTGGTGGCTCGGGTATTTGATAGGCCCCGGTTCCTGGGTGCGTTTTTCAGCTCAGGTGGAGTTTTCTGAATGCTTTATCAGTATCAGCCATAAGCCCTGGCCTGGGAATTGATGAGCTTTCTCCAGCGCCTGGGGCGGAGAGCAGAAAGAAAAAGGAGCTGCTGCTGTGGTTTCCTTAGCCAGCCTGTCTGACCTTCCTTTCTTCTCACCCTTGCTGGCCTGGCAAGGTCTGAGAGCCCCGAGGATCATTTGTTTTTCTGCTCGTGGACATTTCACTCCACTCCCGTTTTGAATCAGCTTCTTCCTGAGCCTTGGAGAAGGCTCAGGCCTGGGGACATCCTTGTGGGAGGTTTCAGTGAGGAGCACAGCAGGTGCTGAGGTCTGAAGCCATCCCCTTGGCTTCTGGTTCTTCTCGGCAGCAAGTGGCACTGTGGAGAGCTGGGGGGCAGGAGGAGCTTTGCCGGTGCCATGCCAGCCTCAAAAACCCTTCCTCAGCCCAGGCTGGGTTTGACCTGCCCTCAGAGCAGGGAGTTACGTGCCTGTTTCCCAGAAGTTCAGGATCACACCAGCCAAATGTAGAGCAGGGCTCGCTGGGGGCTCCCAAATCCAGGCCCTGTGGAGCAGCCCCCCTCAGAAACACCTGCCTCGAGAAAGCGCCTTGTCTGTCCTTCCCAACACCCCAGCTGAGCTGTGCTGCCAGCCCTGGAATTTTCCCGGAATTTTCCCGGAATTTTCCCGGAATTTTCCCGGAATTTTCCCGGAATTTTCCCGGAATTTTCCTGGAATTTTCCAATGGCCAGGGCTGGAAGGGACCTCCAAGTTGTTGTAGCACCCCCAGGCATGGGCAGGGACACTTTCCACAGAGCAGGGTGCTCCAGGCCCTGCCCAGCCTGGCCTTGGACACTTCCAGGGATTGCTCTTGCTGGAGAATGGGAGCTATTTTTGAATCCCCTTGGGGCCTGGGTGGGTCTTTGCCTGGCTCAGGGGCACTTGCTGGGACATGTGGGCATCTCCCAGGGCCAGCTGCTGCCAGCCTGGATCCCCAGGGCAGGCACAGAGGGTCCCAGGGTGGCTTTGCTTCACCCTCTGGCCAAAGACCTCAGAGCTTCAGAGGAGCAGGGGGACAAAGCTGAGTGTGAAAGCCCTTCCTGAGGCACAGCAGGAGCCGCAGCCCCCGCAGGGCCCAGAGCTGCCACAGGAAGGGGGTTCCTCACCCAGGGCTGCCCTGGCGGCTGCTCTGCCCTGCCCCTCTCCTCTGCACCCAGTCCTCCAGGGCTCTTCCTAAAAGCAGGGATGAAATCCCCTCGGGCTGGGGCAGGAGGGGCTCTCTCTGCCCGCTGGGGCTGCCAGGATGCCCTGGTGACCACAGCACCTGCAGCAGGTCCCCGTGTGAGCCAGGGAGCAGCCAGCTGCTGGCCCCAGCACTGGGAAGGTCCCTGAAGCCGATCCCAAAAAGCAAGGGCTGGGGTGGGCAGAGGTCCCGAGCCCCTCCAGGGGGTGCAGGTCCCGTGGCTGTGGCACCGGCCCAAAGGCAGCCAGCTGGGCTGGGCAGCCGTGCCCCGGCTTTCCCTCTCTGCTGCTGTGGCACCCACCCGCCGTGCGATGGAGAGGAGGCGTCCCCGGAGCTCGGCTGTCCGTCCGTCTGTCCGCATCCCACGGCGGCTCCGCCGCTCGGGGGATGGAGAAGGTGGAGTGAGGGAAGGAGAGCTCGTCCTCAGCTCCCAGAAATAACCAACCGGGGCTCCTGGGGAGCAGCTCTGCCCGTGCCAGGCGCTGCCAGGCTGGGTGACACGGAGGGTGACACGGCATCAGGGCACTGCCAGGACACTGCTCGGGTCCTGGCCAGCCTCAGCCCTGCTGGGGGGGTCAGCGTGGCCACACCTGGCTGGCAGTGACAGCTGGCACCGTGACCAGCGTGGCCACACCTGGCTGGCAGTGACAGCTGGCACTGTGACCAGCGTGGCCACACCTGGCTGGCAGTGACAGCTGGCACCGTGACCAGCATGGCCACACCTGGCTGGCAGTGACAGCTGGCACCGTGACCAGCGTGGCCACACCTGGCTGGCAGTGACAGCTGGCACTGTGACCAGTGTGCCCACACCTGGCTGGCAGTGACAGCTGGCCCTGTGCCCACACCTGGCTGGCAGCGTGGCCAGTGAGGTGCAGGCATCCTTCCCTGGATGTGCCAGCCTGCTTCAGGCTCTTGCCAGGCTGTGCCAGGGTGCAGGTGGCACGGGTGTGGTGTCTCTGGGGTTTGTGGCCAGACTTTGGGACAGAAGGGCATGGCAGCTGTCCCACAGGGAATTACCGGGCTGAGGAGGGCAAAGAGGGGCTTGTGGGGCTGATGCAGTGCCTGTGGGCATCAGGGAGACCTTGGTCCTGTCTGTCTGTCCAGGCTGTGCCTGTGGGAGCAGGGAGACCTTGGTCCTGTCTGTCTGTCTGTCCAGGCTGTGCCTTTGGAGGCAGTCTGGCTGGAATTTCCCCCACCTTTGGACCGTGAGCAGGGCAGCTGAGCAGCTCGCAGGTGTGTGGGCACACAGGTAGAGCTCGGGCCCCTCTCAGCAAGGAGGCCACCCTTTGTCTGCTGGCAGCTGCTGGATGATCCCAGCTCGGAGCCTTTGAGCAGGGAGCAAAACCACCCCTTCATCCACCCCCAGATGCCACTTGAGAGACCTTGCACTGCTGTCCCAGCACGAGGGGAGTGGGCTGGGTCTGATCCTTCCCCTCTGGAAAAGGAAGGTGTCTGGATGAGCTGGCTGAGGGATTGAGTGTGGATGTTCTCCCCTCCCCTGCTTTTGAAAAAAAAAAAAAAAAGGAAAGGAAAGGCACTGCCTGTGTGGTGAGTTATGTGGTGATGACTCCTTCTGATGGGCTGCATATAAAATCCCTCGCCTCCCTGAGGATGCTCCCCGTTGAAAGCTTTTATGGCATCTTAAAAATAGCTGCAGAGGGGGAGAGAATGAGGAGATGGATAGGTAGGTGGATCCCTAATAAGGAGAGGAGAGGAAACAGCTCGAGGGGGAATGGAAAGACTCTGGTGCACGGCATGTGAGGGGCTGCTGAGGGAGGGGATGGTGTGGCCATTCCGGGCTGCTGAGCTGCGTGCCCAGCAGGAGCAGGAAACCCAAAAAAAGCCAGCCTGGGAGCTCTGTGCCTTGCACGTGCTGGGGACGGGGCTGGGCTGAGCAGCAGCTCGGCCTGTGGCTCCTGCAGGCTCTCCCTGCATTCTACAAGTAGCTGTTAAAAATAATCCCTGCCTTGGCCGGCTGCAGCTGCTGCTCCTGTGGGATCCCAGAGTGCTCATCCCCACTCCTCCCCTCCCTGCGGGCTGCAGCTGAGGGATGGCATCTCCCTGGATCTCCCTGAGGTGCCCTTTCCCACCTGGGAGAGGTGCTGGGAGCCCCTGGCTCTGTGCTGCTGCCCTTTGTGATGCCCAGGGTGAGAGCTGGAGGTGGTGGTGCTGGGAGGGGGCTCGGTAAGGAGGGCACAGCCCCCCAGGGGCTGCCAGGGGGACAGTCCTGCTCTCCCCAGCACCGCGTCTCCCTGGAGGGGAGGTGGCTCCAGGCCCTCTGCTGAGCTTGTGGCAGCTCTCCCCAGCACTCGGGGAGGATTTTCCAGAGCGTCTCCAAGAAATGCTAATTGCTTTGGCTTCTCTTGCTACAGCACAGCCACTGGGCACAAAGGGCTCTCAGTCAGCTGAGAGATCTGCCAGATCCTTCCTCTGGATCCCCTGGAGAGCTGCTGGAGTCTGCTGTGGCCACTGTGATCCCCGCATCCCCTCTTGTCCCCAGGCTGGCCCAGACCCCTGGTCCCAATCTCCACCGTGAGCTCTCTTTGGGGTGTGAACCCCCCATGCCCCAGCCCCTGGCAGGCACAGCGTGCTCAGGTGCCCCCCTTGAGCTGCAGGAAGGGTGTCTGGAGGGGTGACAAGAGTTTCCCATGCTGGGGATGTGGCAGGAGCCATCAGCTGAAGCCCTGGGGTGCCACTGCCCAGCCCTGGCAGGAACAGCCCCGTGGAGGGGCTTGGTTTGCTGCAGGCAGCTGGGAAGCTCTCCTTGGCTGTGCCCCTGCTCCAGCTGCAGGGACAAACTGCTGCTGAGGAGGCTCCTGTGTCACACCCGCCAGCCTGTCACATCCAGGCCATCTCCCTCTTGCTTTCTTGCTTTTTTTTATCTTTTTTTTTTCCCCTCCCTCAGCGAGACAGGAGCCCAGGGAAGCAGAGGCTGTGCAGGGTTAGCAGTGCCCAGCTCCAGGGAATAGTGAAGCTGGGGAGACCCTGCCCGGCCCGTGGGGGTGGCTCTGAGCCAGCAGCACCCTCCTGGCTGGAGAGCCTCCATCCCCTCCCCACCTGCAGGGCTGCAGCCTGCTCTGGGCTCCAGGAAAGCCTGGAGGACTGAAGCTCTGGGATCACCCAGCTGTGGCCTTCCAGTGCCTGAAGAGATGTGGAGAGAGAATTTCCCAGGGATGGAGTGGCAGGATACAGGGCATGGCTTCACACTGCCAGGAAGTGAGGTTAGATGGGACACTGGGATGAAATTCTTCCCTGTGAGGGTGGCAGGCCCTGGCACAGGGTGCCCAGAGCAGCTGGGGCTGCCCCTGGATCCCTGGCAGTGTCCAAGGCCAGGCTGGACAGGGTTTGGAGCCACCTGGGACAGTGGAAGGTGTCCCTGTCATGGCAGGGGGGGAATGAGATGATCTTTAAGGTCCCATCCAACCCAAACCATTCCATGATTCTGCCCCTGGTCCCTGCTCCCACCTTGGCTGGGAGCATCCCGTGGGTGTCCAGAGGGAGGGCTGGCCAGGAGGGGACCCTGCAGCATCCCCAGCCCTCTCTGCCTGCTCGGCTGCTCAGGTGGCAGCAAGGCTCCGGTCTGGGACACAGTTCTGCTCCCTGGCAGGCAGGTTTTGGCTCACGGAACCAAAAGCACAACAAAGCCCACGCTCATTTTTCCCCGCTGAAAGGGGACTTGTTCCCGGAAAGCGCCAGCTCTGCCGGGCCCCTTGATTGCCTGTTAATTGTCGCTAATGAGGAGCTGGGCAAGTGGCATCCAGAGGCTCTCGGGGACAGACTGTCGCTTCGGCTTGGGAGGGACATCTCAGCGGGGAAGGCAGCCGTGCCCTCGGCGTGGGTGAGCTGAGCTGCATGAATGGCTTTGTTAACGAGGAATGCTCCAGCTCTGTGCCCGCAGCTCCGAGGGCAGCGCCGGGCCCTGGCTCGGGGTGAGAGGGTCTCTGGTGCTTTCCTGGCCGCAGATGGGTTTATTTCCACGTGGAGAGGTGGGATGGAGAGGGCTAAGCCCACCCTGCCAGGAGGGAGTGATGCTTTCAGTCTGAGCTTTCCTGTTTTCCAGACTCTGCACTGCATTGGTACAGAACTCTGAACTCCAGATCAAGTGTGGGCAAGTTCTCCTCACAGCTCAGTCCCACAGAACAATCCTTCTCCAGCCCAAAAAGTGCCAACAACAGGGAACTGAGGGGAGCAGCCTGGGAGGGTGGGACTGCATCCCCTGGAGCTGGAATTGGACACTGAAGCCCAGGGTGGAAATGGACCAAAACTGATCAAAGTGTGAGAATTCGTGGCCAGGAGTCCATCTGGGGTGGAGCCACGGCCGGGCTCTGGCACTGCCCAAGGTGTGACCTGTGGAAGGCTTTCCATAAATCCCTGCTTTATCCTGTACCAGTCCAGCCTCCATTCTAGCTGCTCTGAAGGCATCAGCAGGACTCAGTCTGTGGCCCACGAGCAGCAGGAGCCGTGCCAGGGCTTGGCCCCTCGCCTGCAGCCCGCTGCTCCAAGGCTGTTGTTTCCCCAGCCCCCTTGAAAGGCACCAAAGGCTTTCAGCAGAGCCAGCCCTGCCTGGCCAGAGCTCCCTGTCCCCTGGGATGCTGAGCAGGGGAGCCAAGGAGGCCAAGAGTCTGGGAAGGAGGAGAGGAGGGAGCTGGGGGTGCTCAGCCAGGAGAAAAGGAGACTCAGAGGTGCCCTCATCACTCTGTACAGCTCCTGAAAGGTGCCTGTGCTCAGCTGGGGCTGGGCTCTGTCTCCAGGAACTGACAGAACCAGAGCACACAGCCTCGAGCTGCACCAAGGGAAATACAGGCTGGATATCAGGAAAAAGTTTTTCAAGGAAAGAGTGGAGTCACCATCCCTGGGTGTGTTTAACAAAGCCTGGATGTGGCTCTGGGTGCCAGGGTTGAGTTGAGGTGCTGGGGCTGGGTTGGACTCGATGATCTTGAAGGTCTCTTCCAACCCAGTGATTCTGTGAATCCTGTGGTTGTGTGTGATTCTGTGAATTCTGTGTGTGATTCTGTGTGAATCTGTGAATTCTGTGTGATTCCGTGTGTGATTCTGTGAATCCTGTGGTCGTGTGTGATTCTGTGTGTGATTCTGTGTGTGATTCTGTGAATCCTGTGGTCGTGTGTGATTCTGTGAATCCTGTGGTCGTGTGTGATTCTGTGTGTGATTCTGTGTGTGATTCTGTGTGTGATTCTGTGTGTGATTCTGTGTGTGATTCTGTGTGTGATTCTGTGTGTGATTCTGTGAATTCTGTGTGATTCTGTGTGTGATTCTTTGTGTGATTCTGTGAATTCTGTGTGTGATTCTTTGTGTGATTCTGTGAATTCTGTGTGTGATTCTGTGTGTGATTCTGTGTGTGATTCTGTGTGTGATTCTGTGTGTGATTCTGTGAATTCTGTGTGATTCTGTGTGTGATTCTTTGTGTGATTCTGTGAATTCTGTGTGTGATTCTTTGTGTGATTCTGTGAATTCTGTGTGTGATTCTGTGTGTGATTCTGTGTGTGATTCTGTGTGTGATTCTGTGTGTGATTCTGTGAATTCTGTGTGATTCTGTGTGTGATTCTTTGTGTGATTCTGTGAATTCTGTGTGTGATTCTTTGTGTGATTCTGTGAATTCTGTGTGTGATTCTGTGTGTGATTCTGTGTGTGATTCTGTGAATCCTGTGAATCCCATCTGTGCCCAGCCCCTCGTGTGCCCAGGGGGTTCACTGTTTGAGGTGTGCCTGTCCTGCCACCTCCCTGCCATCCCCGGCCAGGTGTGGCCCTGCCCTGCTGGCACCTCTTGCTGGGCAGCCCCAGGTCCCCCAGCTGAGGCTCGGGAGGGGGCTGGGGGCTGTGGAGCCCCCTCGGCAGCACCACACTGGTGCAGAGGTGTGGTTTTACTTGTGGAGTCTCCTCTCCCACTGCAGCAGCCTCCTGGGTGCCCATGCCCTGCTCCAGCAGCTCCTTGCCACCTGTGCCACTCACCTCGGTGGTTCCTTTCATCTCCTGTGTGCTAAAATGGCCGAGCTGCTTCACCAGTCCCTTTTCTGGGTGTTTTCTCCATTTTTCTCCCGTTCCTGCCAGGCTCCCATGTAGCTGTGACCTCCTCCAGCTCTCTGGGTGCCCGTTGTGTTCTCACAGCAAGAGGCTGTGTCTGTGATTCCTGCTCAGCTGCAGGCAGGCCTGCTCTGCAGAGGGGATCTTCCCTCTGGATTTGTTATTTCCTTAGGATAAACAGCCAAGTGGGATGTTATTTTCCATTCCTGCTGAGAGGGGTTGGAGCTGCTGCTTTCTGACCCAAACCCTCACATCTGGTTTTGGATTCTCTGCCTCTGAAGCGGGGAGGAGAAGCGAGAGTGGAGAGTGTGGATGTGTTCTTGCTGTCCAAGGAGTTGGTGGCTGCACCTCTGCCTCCCACCCTGGCCCTGCTCTGGGGTTCAGGGGAGCCCTAAGCCATGCAAGAATTACCCTGTACTTTGCTTTCCCCTGCTTCCAGGCTCCTTTCACAACCAGCCACTGCTGTGGATTTGGGACTGGTTAATTTTTGTGTTCTGACCCCTAAAATGCCTTTCAGGGGGCTCAGGCAGCCCTGCTCCACTTGGGAAGCAGCAGGACAAAGAGCTGGCACAGCTGGGCTGAGAAATGTGCCTGGGCCCAGAACTGGGGGTGAGTGGGAGAGCCCTGAGCTGCGGGATGTGTGTGCTGTGCTGTGCCCCAAAACCCGAGCCAGCCCATCTGTGCTGGGACAGGAGGAGGTGCTGAATCACCTGGCCCATCCCTCCATCCCCCTCTGAGCTGCCTCGGGGCTCCTCTGGGGTCTCTGGCAGCTGCCACCTCCTGCACCACAGTGGGACAGTCACACTGGCAGGGGGACAGGCCGTGTCCTGGAGGGATCCTCTGCTGGGACAGTGGCAGGAGGCGGAAAATGTCTGAGTGGTGCTCTCAGAGGGTGGCTGTGTGAAGGTCATCCCAAGGGGAGCAGCCTCCATCCCCCACCCCAGCTGCTGTCCCTCCCCATGGCTCCCCCCTGCCCCACTCTTTGCTCCATGCCTGTTTGCCTTTCCTGCTTTTTTTTTCCTTCCACCTTTCCCCACCTTCCTTTTCTCTT
Organism: Motacilla alba alba; assembly: GCF_015832195.1. NCBI lineage: Eukaryota > Metazoa > Chordata > Aves > Passeriformes > Motacillidae > Motacilla > Motacilla alba. The sequence goes on from NC_052028.1 coordinate 16,637,501, forward strand.
CCTTTTCTCTTCCCTTCTGCTGTTTCTCTCCTGGCAGCTTTGTTCTCCTGCCTGTGTACTGGGGTTGCCATGGTGACTGCCAGAGCATCCCTGCATCCCACAGCAGTGCTCCTGTGCCCTGGCCACGGCAGAGCCAGGGCACCCTCCTGCCCCTCCCGGGGATGGGATTCCCTGGGGACATCCCTGTGGCACATCCTGCCACCCGGGGAGAGGAGGGGACAGCGTGGGGTGGCCCTGAGCGGCTCGGGGTAGGGCTGGGGTGCGGGGCTGGCTGCATGGCACAGCTTCGCTGCTGCCAGAAACTGCCAATAAAAGCTTCAGTAAATATTTTTTTAATGAGCAAACACCAGTTGAGGAAAACAGAGGAGCTGCCGCAGCACAGGGAGTCCCTGGGGTGTGCAGGCAGAGCTGCTCGTGGCCTTCTGGTGGCGATTTGCAGATGACAACATCTCCTTGCAGTGTGTGTCAGAATGGCCGGGCCCCTTTCAGGAGATAATTAGGTTGATGTGTTATTAGCTGATTACTGGGGAAACATACATTTACCGAGGATTTATCCTGCAACCAGCATTAATCTCCTGTATAGCTGCTAAACCTCCATAAATAATCTGATTTTGATAATCAATTGCTATTGCAAGTTCCCCTATAAATCTCAATTAAATGCACATTTAACTGGCATCGAGTTGCCAAATTTGCCTGTGCCTGTGTGCTGCTGCTTGCCTGGGGCTGTGTCGGGGGCTGTGCAAGCTCAGCTCTGGTTCCAGACAGCCTGAAAGCAGAGTGGGCTTTGCCAAGGCACAGCATCCCAGAAGAGCCTCGCTTCTCCCCTGGGGTCCCACCTGGGGAACCCAGCCCAGCCCAGCTCCTGCTCTTGGGCCAGGCTCTGCCAGGCCGGGCTCCGCTGGGGCTCCCTGCTGCTGGGCCGGGCTCCGCTGGGCCAGGCTCTGCTGGGCCGAGGTCTGGTAACGCTCCCTGCTGCTGGGCCTGGCTCTGCTGGGCCTGGCTCTGCTGGGCCTGGCTCTGCTGGGTCGGGCCCTGTCCTGCCTGGTTCTGCAGGGGCTCCCTGCTGCTGGGCCGGGCTCTGGTGACGCTTCCTGCTGCTGGGCCTGGCTCTGCTGGGCCAGGCTGTGCCCTGCCTGGCTCTGCTGGGGCTCCCTGCTGCCGGGCCTGGCTCTGCTGGGCCGGGCTCTGCTGGGCCGGAGCCAGGGCAGCAGGAGGGGACCCTGCCCTGGGCCATGCCAGGCAGGGGAGATGCCAAAACCCCCCTGGGGCTTTATCAGCTCTAAAGCCTGGGGTGGAGACTGAGACTGCCTTGGGCTGGCTGCAGTCCCGGCCACCCTGGGCCACTGCGGTGGCTTGTGCAGCCTTGGTGCAGGAGGAGGGCTCAGGGGTGGGGACACTGAGAGGTGACCGGCAGGACAAGGTGCCACCTGCTTGCTTTGGAGCTGGAAGGAGATTCCAGACTTCAATTAACTGAGCTCTGCTAGCTGTTGGGGCAATTTATTTTATTTTATTTATTTTATTTTATTTATTTTATTATTTTATTATTTTTAAAATTATTTTTATTTTTATTTTATTTATTTTCTTTTATTTAAAATTCATTTTATTTTATTACTTTTATTACTTTTATTTTAATTTTTATTTATTTTATTACTTTTATTAATTTTTAAATCTTATTTTATTTTTTATTTTATTTCCTTTTAAATTTTTATTTTATTTCTTTTATTACTGATTTATTTCATCTCCTCGTTTTTGCCCCAGGTGACCACTCCATCCTGCTGTGTCCCTGGCACTGCTGAGTGCATCCCTGCCTGGCATTTCCTCCCTCTGAACCCACCTTCCACCTCTGCCAGGTGGCTCAGAGAGGCCTTGGGCGCTGTCACTGTCACAGCCTGGCATCACCTGCCCCCCTCTGGGTCCCCTCCTGCCAGCCCTGGCAGTGTCAGGGTGTCCCAGAGAGGGCTGGAGGTGGCACTGAGTGCCCTGGGCTGGGGACAAGGTGGGGATGGGGCACAGGTGGCACTCCATGGGCTGGGGACAAGGTGGGGATGCGGTACAGGTGGCACTCCATGCCCTGGGGCACAGCTTGATGGAGATCTTGGTCCTGGAGATCTTTTCCCACCCAAACGAGTCTGTGTGGCCACAGGGCTGTCCCTGACATGTCCCTGCCCCCCCACCTGTGCCACCCATCTGCAAGGCCAGGTGTCACCAATGAACCCCCAGGGGTGGGGACAATCTTTTTAGGCCACTTAGAGGCTCCATTTGCTGCCTGTAACAGCACTGGGGGGGATCACAGAGGATCCAGGTGTTTGCAGGGCCCCTGGGGGCTCTCTCAGCTCCCCTCGAGGGTTCTGCACCGTTTTTGGGGTTGAGGGCTGCAGGAGTGGATTTCATCTCTTCCAGCCCCATAATTTGCAGGAGTTTGGCTCGGGGGGGCTCTGAGGGGACGTGGCAGTGCCCTCCCTGCTGTGGCTCTGACAGAGCTCCCAGCTGCTCTGAGAGCACCTCCCAGGCTCTGGGAGCTCTTGGAGGAATCTGGAGCCAGCCTGGGGAGTTCCTGGGGGAGTTTTGCCCCCAGCCCCGAGCTGTAACTCATCCCCTGGAATGGGACTGCCTGGGGGCTGCACTCGGAGGGCTCTGTAACAAATATCCCAGCCCTGCAGCCTATTCTGGGGACACTGTCCCCTCGATGACGCCGGGGCTTGCTTTGCCAGCTGTCACCCCCCAGCCCAGATTCCCATTTCGCTGCGTTGATGTCCACACAGTGCCTCGGCGTGGGGATTTGATTTCAGCTGGCTCCCCGGAGCAGAAAGAGTTAAAAATAGCAAATCCACCACCCCTCATTCCCCGGCTCTGACGCAGTCTCCCAGGTTGGAGTTACAATACAGCAATAGGGTTTAAAATAAAACAAGGGAGTGCTCTGCACTCTGCAGAAGGGGGAAAAGACCTGGAGGAGCCTCTGGCTTTGGGGAAGCGGGAAGGGTTTGCGTGCCTGGCGGATCAGTGATGCTGGACACACACACACACAGACCAGGGGGGAATTCGGGAGGGTCCCGGTCCCCAGGGGAACCAGGGAGCAAGGAGCTCGGTGGTGCAGCTCGGCGTGCAGAGCGCCTGGCCAGGGCTCAGCTGGACACCCAGCCCGGCCAGCAGGGCAGGGACGGGCTGGGTTCAGGCTCCTCAGAAGCTGCAGGGTGCAGGCAGGGACAGAGCAGGAGGATCCTCTCCCAAAAGTGCTCCCAGACTCTGGAAGCAACAGTCTGCTGCAGGGTGGCGAGGTGCCAGCCTGGCTCTGCCTCATCCCACGGGGCTGCTGCTCTGATCTGGCAGGGAAAATCCTAAATCCTCACATTTCTCCCTCTCTCAGACGCTGGCCTAGTTTAAAAAAAAAAAAAAAAAAGGCAGCTCCTGGCTTTTCTTTTGTAATATTTTAAATATAGCAGCCTTTATGTCTCTGATGGATGCGCCATATGTTTGGGAAACGGCCCCGAAATGCACCGGGCTGGTGGGTGGAGGTGAAAGGGAAAGAGCATTTCCACACGGGAAGCTGCAAACACAAAAACACAGCAGCAGCAAACAGCAAATCCCTCCTGCAGCAGCCAGGAATAATCTCCTTTCTGTCCTGCCTGTCTCCGGGTGTTCGTGTGAGCAGCAATGAATGTTTCCATTGTGTCACCTCCTGTCCTGGCCACCCTGGCACTGCCTCCACCGTGCCCAGCAGGAGATGCCACATCTGACAGCTCCTTTGCCCTTTCCCTTCCTCAGAAAGCCCCTTTGCTGCTGCATTTTTGGGGTTTTTGGGGGGTTTTCAGCTGGGATGGGTCCCTGATGCTCCAGACTGCTGCTGGCCTGGCTGGGGGTGCTGGGGGTGGCTTTGGCAGCCAGGGACAGTCCCCCCGGGGTCCCCGCACTCCCACACAGCCAGGGCTGTGTCCCAGCCCTGAACACAGCCTCTGTTCTGCAGGAAGTCTGGCCCCAGCAAAGTGATGAGCTCAGGCTTTTCAGCTTTTGGCCAGGAGCTCAAGTTCAGATTCTTCTACTCCGCACATCCCTCGGCTTTAGGACCCGAGTGTGGCCCCTTGCGTGGACCCCCCAAAACCTGTCCAGCCCAGCTGGAGCTGAAAATAGCATCCTGTGGGCTGGGGCTGGGTCCAAGGCCACCCCTCCTCTCGGGCTGGCTCAGCCGGCTGGAGCTCCCCCCTTGTCACTCCTCGGGAACCAAACCCGGGGCAGGGGGTGGCCCTTGGCCAGGGCCTGGCTGCCAAGGGGCTGTGACCCTCGAGACCACCCTGCCGGGGCAGCAGGAGCGGGCTGGGCTGGCCCAGAGCTCCTGCAGGCAGTGACAGCTCAGGTTTGGCCCCACGCTGGGAGGGTGGGATGCAGTGGGGGATGTCACAGCACCCCTGGGCGGTTTGGGTTGGAAGGGACACTGCAAATCAGCTCGTTCCACCCCTGCCGTGGGCAGGGACACCTCCCCTAGCCCAGGTTGCCCCAGGTGCCGTCCCCCTGGACATGGGGTGGGTACAGAGGGGGAGGGAGGTGGGGAAGCCCTGCAGGTGCTCCTGCTCTGCACACGGGAGATTTGGGGCTGGGACGGGGTCCCCTGTGGGGCTGTGTCCCTGCGGGGCTGTGTCCCCTGTGGGACTGTGTCCCCTGTGGGGCTGTGTCCCCTGCAGGGCTGTGTCCCCTGCGGGGCTGTGTCCCCTGTGGGGCAGCTCCAGCAGGGCACAGGGAAGCTGCTCCCAAGGGCTTGGGCAGACAGGCAGCAGCCTCTTTGGGGGTCCCAGTTTGGGGTCCCAGGGATACAGGGGAACTCTTGGGATACAGGGGAATTCCTGGGATTTAGAGGAATTCCTGGGATTTAGAGCAACTCCTGGGACACAGTGGAATTCCTGGGATTTAAAGGAGTTCCTGGGATACAGTGGAATTCCTGGGATGCAGTAGAATTCCTGGGGTACAGGGGAATTCTTGGGATTTAAAGGAATTCCTGGGATACATTGGAATTCCTGGGATGCAGTGGAGCTCTTGGGATACATTGGAAATCCTGGGATACAGTAGAATTCCTGTGGTACAGGGGAATTCCTGGGATTTAGAGGAATTCCTGGGGTGCAGGGGAATTCCTGGGATACAGTAGAACTCCTGGGACGCAGTGGAGTTCCCAGGATCCAGCGTGTTCCCTGGCCCTGCAGAGCCCAGGTGCAGCTGTCAGCCTGGGGAAGCTCCCAGCCCTGCTGTGCCTTCCTGTTGTCTGCACTGGGGCCATCAAATCTCCCTGCAGCTCTCAGAGCCAGAAAAGCAACTTTCCCCTCTCTTTCTTGGGACTCTGGGAAGATCCCAGCAGCACTCAGTGCTTCCAGGCTGACCCCAGATCCCTCAGGACACCCGAGGTGCTGCTGGGATGGGGCTGGGGGCTCCTGCAGGCTGGAGGTGCGAGCTCAGAGCCCCAGGGGGGTTTTGGGGTCTCCCTGGCACATTGCAGCCCTGCCTGCGTGGGAAGTGAACATCCTGCAGCCGGGTCAGCGTGGGGAGACAATCACAGCTTCCTCCACACTCATTTGGAGAAGAATTTCCACAAACGCAGCCAGGAGCAAATTCTGCTCTGCAGCCAGGGCCCTGGCTTTATTTTTTTTGGTTTTTTTTTTTCTTGTTTTCCTTCCATCCCCTTGATTTTTCTCCTCGCCTCCTTCCCTGCTTTGTCTCCTCTGGGTGTTCCCGAGCTCCCTCCTGTCTCTCTGTGTCCCCGTGTGACCCAGCTCCCACCCTGGCACAACGTGCTGCCGATGCCCTGGCACCGATTTGGGCACCTGTGCCATCCAGCCACACTCCCTGCAGAGCTGCCACCAGCCCCCAGCTCAAGGGTGTCCCCTCCCAGCCTCCCCAGCTCCGTGCCCTCTGCCGTGGTGCCACTCCAGCCCCCCGGTGCCATCCTCACAGCACCCAGGGCCCGTCCGTGTCTCTGTCCCACCCGAGCAGTAGCAGCAGTTGGGGGGCGAGGGGCCGTGTGAGCCAGGTGGGGGCAATAATTGGTGCTGATCTAATTAGGGAAGCCTAGGGCTGGATTAGGAGCTGTGACAGGGGAGGGTGTTTAGCTGTAAGCCACAGATGGCTTTGCCTGGGAGCCAGGGGAGGCTGGCATGGACTGGAGGGGGTTCTAATCCTGCCTGGAATACACTCTGAGCTGCCTGACTGGTTTGGGAACGGCCCAGGGCCTGCTCTGGGTGAGCTGGGTGCTCCCCAGTGCCACTGTCCCAGCCTCAGGGACGCAGTGCAAGCAGTGGAGGAGCAGCTGGGGCTGCTGCAGGCTCAGACTGTGCCACAGCAGACCCCTGGCTCCTGTCCTCAGCCCGTCGGGAGCACTCGGCCCTCCCCGGCTTGAAAATGTAAATATTAAATAAGGAACCACGTGATGCCTCTGGGTTTTACTGAGGGGAAGGATCAGGAGAGAAAATCTTTTGTGCAGAGGCAAATCTGGCATTTTCTCCTGGGTGGAAAGGGGTTTTCTCCGTGGCAGCCCCAGGGAAGCAGTGGCCTGAGCACCGAGGTGGCCGTGCAGGGCTCAGGTTCACCCCCAGAGCTCAGACCCCAGCTGCTGGGCCCTTCCTTCATCCCAGGGGGGATTGGGCTGAGCCTTTGCTGGGTCCCTCCACGCTCTGTGCTGCTGGCACCCCCAGTGTCCCCTCCTCAGCAGGGCTGGACCCAAAGGTCTTTTCCAACCTGGTTAGGTGGGATTCTGTGTCTGGAGCAGGCACAGTCCCACCAGTCTCAGTTTGGGCTCCCAGTCACTCCCAGTCACTCCCAGTTTGAGCTCCCAGCTGGTCCCTGGAGTGTGGATCCCAGTCTGGGATCCCATTTTCTCTTGTTTTCCTTCCATCCCCTTGATTTTTCTCCTTGTCTCCTTGCCTCCTTTGGCTCCTCCAGAGCCTTCAGCCCGAGGCTGTCCCTGCCTGCTGAAGGGCCGGCATCACCTCGCTCCCAGCCCATCCTGCCCTTCCTTCCCTCCCAAGGCGTTTCTAGGGCGGCAGCCGAGCCCTGGCCGTGGCAGCAGAGCCGGCAGGAGCCTTTGGCCCCGCCGCTGATGAGAATCCCACATCCCGTGGCCCCGGAGCTCCCACCCTTCCTCCCGACACCCTGGGCCACGCACGGCTCTGCCTGCAGGGGAAATCCTCGCTCCCCTTGGATCCCCCCGCGCCCCGCTGCCGGGGGATCGGGGTGCAGGCTCCTGCAGTGTCCCCTCCTTGTCCCCAGTGCCAGCATGTGCGAGCCACCACTGTCAGGGCGATCCCACGGTGACACATCTCCCTCCAGACTCCAGGGCCGGATCCATCCCACGGTGACAGCCACACCTCCATCCCACGGTGACACATCTCCATCCCATGGTGACACCCACATCTCCCTCCACACTCCAGGGGCTGGATCCATCCCACAGTGACAGCCACATTTCCCTCCACACCCCAGGGCTGGATCCATCCCATGGTGACATATCTCCATCCACACTCCAGGGGCGGATCCATCCCACGGTGACACATCTCCATCCCATGGTGACACCCACACCTCCATCCCACGGTGACAGCCACATTTCCCTCCACACTCCAGGGCTGGATCCATCCCATGGTGACAGCCACATCTCCATCCCATGGCGACACCCACATTTCCCTCCACATTCCAGGGGCTGGATCCATCCCACGGTGACACCCACACCTCCATCCCACGGTGACACATTTCCCTCCACACTCCAGGACTGGATCCATCCCACGGTGACACACCTCCATCCCATGGTGACACCCACATTTCCCTCCACACTCCAGGGCGGGATCCATCCCACAGTGACACATCTCCATCCCACGGTGACACCCACACCTCCATCCCACGGTGACACCCACATCTCCCTCCACACTCCAGGGCCGGATCCATCCCATGGTGACATATCTCCATCCACACTCCAGGGGCGGATCCATCCCACGGTGACACATCTCCATCCCACGGTGACACCCACATCTCCCTCCACACTCCAGGGCCGGATCCATGCCATGCTGGCACCCTTTGCTGTAGGTGCCCCTGCATCCCCCCTGGCACCCGCCAAACTCAGACTCCCTCGGTGGCACTGCCTCTCCTCATTCACTTCAGGGTGAACGCTTTGCTTTGCCACCCTCCCCTTCACCTGTGGCTCTCCCGGCATTGTGGAAATGTTAATTGTTGTTAATTAAGCCAGGCATGCCCAACTTGCTGTGGAGATGCTGTGTTACAGACGGGCTGGCAGCAGGGCTGGGTGGGAATTGCCAGTTCCCTGTGGATAATGATCCAAACCCCACCTGGAGCAGCTTCGACCTTCCTGGAGGGCCAATGGGCTGGAAGAGGGAAAGAGGGGGAAAGGAGCATCGCCTGCTCTGGTCCCAGTGAGGAAGGAGGGGTGGATCTTGAAAAATGCCTCTGGGTGCTCGTGGAAAGCTGCTCCTGGCTTGCTGTAGCTCGGGTACGCGGGGCCGTGGGGTTTGGGGCTGCCTGGTGGAGCTTGTTCCGAGCTTTGTTCGGCTGTTTGTGTTGGTGGTGAGCGGCAACCCCTCCAAATGAAAAGGATCCCCTGTTCCCCTGCCACTCCTGAAGTGCTCAGAGTGTTCCAGAGGCTCAGCACTTCCCCATCCTGCTCAGGGCTGGACACGGGGCAGGAAGAGCACAGGAAACCAAACAAGGTCCTTGACCCTCCCGCAGCCAAGGAGGGCACTGCGCAGGGGAGCTGCAGACTGGGAGCTCGGAGAGCCCTTGGGCAGGGTCCCTGTGCCCTCCTGGGGGTGTTTGGGGGCTGTCCCCTGCCAGGGTCACACACTGGCAGCTCCCTGTGCCCTCCTGGGGGTGTTTGGAGGCTGTCCCCTGCCAGGGTCACACACTGGCAGCTCCCTGTGCCCTCCTGGGGGTGTTTGGAGGCTGTCCCCTGCCAGGGTCACACACTGGCAGCTCCCTGTGCCCTCCTGGGGGTGTTTGGGGGCTGTCCCCTGCCAGGGTCACACACTGGCAGCTCCCTGTGCCCTCCTGGGGGTGTTTGGAGGCTGTCCCCTGCCCTGATCACACCCTGAGTGCTCCCTGTGCCCTCCCGGGGGTGTTTGGGGGCTGTCCCCTGCCCTGGTCACACCCTGGCTGTGTCCCGGGGGGTGTTTGGGGGCTGTCCCCTGCCCTGGTCACACACTGGCTGGTCCCTGTGTCCTGGGGGGTGTTTGGGGGCTGTCCCCTGCCCTGGTCACACCCTGGCTGTGTCCCGGGGGGTGTTTGGGGGCTGTCCCCTGCCCTGGTCACACACTGGCTGTGTCCTGGGGGGTGTTTGGGGGCTGTCCCCTGCCTGGTCACACCCTGGCTGTGTCCCGGGGGGTGTTTGGGGGCTGTCCCCTGCCCTGGCTGGGCGCTGCCACCGCTGCCTGACCCCGGGGCTGGGCAGGGCAGCAATCCCTGACCGGAGGTGCCACCTTAATCCGGATCACTGGCAAATCTGTCGAGTGCCCACGCAGCCCGGTGGCTGCTCCCTGCCTGGCTGCGCCCGGAGCCCGTCAGGAAGCAGCAGGACACGGGCACAGCCCCGCAGGAGCCTGGCCCCGGGCATGTTTAGCGCTGAGAGCGGAGCACAAACCCGTGAACTGTTGGCCCAAACCAGCTCCGAGCGCACTGGGGGCAGATTATGGCATTCCTTGGGCAGCTCCCACCCCCTGTGCGCGGCTGCTGTGTCCCAGCCTGCGGGGCCGCTAATGCTACTTACATTATTAGTGGATTATTTGGTGTAATGAGCTTTGCCCCGCTCAGCTGGCCCTGTGCTCGGGGCTCTGCGATGTGTAATACTTCCTGCACGGGGCCACGAGGCGGGCAGCTGCTGCCTGGAACTCGGGCACACAATGCACCAATGTTCCCGGCCAAAATTCCAGCCTGGCCCGGGGGTTAAGCGCAACTCAGGGAGCTTCGGGCAGCTCTGAGCAGAGCAGGAGGGTGAGGCTGCCCTGAGCCGGGTCCTGACCCGTCCCCACGGGCACAGCCAGCAGAGATGGCTCAGATCCGGCTCTGGAGCGCAGCTGAAAGCATCTTTCCCATCCTCAGCTCCTTCCCCTCTGCCTCCCTGCCTTGAGAGCAGCGAGGGCTCGCTGATGTGTTGCTATGGACACCAGGAAGTTTTCCCCTGGAGACCAGAAGCCCGCACTCGGTGATGCCCGCGTCTTCCCACACTGATTATTATCATTTTTGTCTCCCCCCTTTCTTTATTGTGAATGTTCAAGTGTGGATGAATTCCTGGCTTCCCCCCCTGCCTCTGTCCTGCTTTCCTCTCCAGCTTTGTGGATTTCCAGGGCTTGGCTTCGTTCTGGGCCAGGGTGTGAGCTGTGGGTGCGTGGGAGGAAGGCTCAGCTCCGTAACTCTTGCTCTGCTGGACACCCCTGCGGAGAAGATCCCTGATTTATTCCAGCCTTGGGAAATCCTCCTGGTCCCCTCAGGCAGCTGCAGAGCTCCTGGGCACCCGTTACACCAGGAGCCATCACAGGAGGAGCTGCATTCCTGTTCCCAGGGCTGCTGTCTCTTGGGTGGGGGTTCCCTGCTCCCTTCCCTCTGTTTGGGACCCCGGGATGATTTAGGTCTGGGCTTATCAGTCTCTGCTGGGCTAGCTGCAGGCCTTGCCACTCCTCTGCTGGCACTTGGTGTCCCTTAGTGCCTCAGGTGCCCCCGAGAGCTCTTGGCTGGCAGGGAAGGGAAATCCCAGCAGCTGCTGGAGGTCAAGGCTGGGGTCTGAGCTGTGCAGGAGGGCGCTGGGAGCTCCGGGGATGCTCCAGGAGCTTCAGCCCCTGCGGCTCTGGGCTCTTGGCCCAGGGAATGGGATTTTACTGTGCCACAGTCTCAATGTCACGTTGACTCCTCTCGCTTGGCTTTTGAAGCTGATAATGGGCCGTTTCTGTTCCCTGTCACTTGATCTGCCCCTCGGTGAGCGAGGAGCCTCTGATGAGTGACCTCCTGTGTCCTGTGCCCCTTCTCCCCTGCTCTGGAGGCACTTCACAGGCTGGCTCTCAATCAGCTGCTTCTCCTGTTCCTGGGAATGCGGTTCAGCACTGGGGCAGAAAGGCTCTGGCCCACTGAAATCCTCCTTTCTGCTGCTGGACTCGCCCAGGTTGTGACTCCCTGTCGGAAACCTTGCAGCAAATAAATCCCGCGGTGCTTGGCGTGGTGTCAGCCTGGCTGCAGCCCCTGCCCAGCCCCAGCATTCCCGGGAGGGGCAGGGAGAGCAGGAGCTGCTCTGTTTCCTCGGGTGTTTGGGAATGCCTTGAGACGGCAGGAGGATCCCTGTGGAGCAGGAGGATTCACCCTGGAGCGTGGGGTGAGGCTGCCGGGCATCACCTGTGCTGTCCCAGAGGGGAGAGGAGTGGAGGTGAATCCCAGCCCTGCCTGCAGCAGCAGGAATTCAGCTCCTGCCCTGCCCTGCCCTGCCCTTCCTGCAGCCCCCAGCTCCTCGCAGAGCCTCCCTGCTCGGGAGGAGCCGTGGGGCTGGGCTGCTGTCCTTGCCGAGGAGGTGACAGCCCCACCAGGGCCCGGCACTCCATGGCTGTGGTGTCTGAAAGCTCCTCGACAAACGCCTCCTTCCTCCAGCCCCTAAGCAAACAAGTGGAAGCTCCAAAACCCCAGCGGCTCCTTCCCGAGCTGCTGCCAGCTCGGGGCTGTCTTGGGCTGGGCACAGCACTGGGACTGTCCCTGCAGTGTCCCCTGCTGCTGCTGGGAACAGGAGAGCACTGGGGACTGTCCCTGCAGTGTCCCCTGCTCCTGCTGTGGGGACAGGAGAGCAGGAGAGCACTGGGGAGCTCTGGGGTGATGTTGTCACCTCATTGTCCATGCAGGGACAGGGTGCAGACCCATGAGCCTTTTTTGGGGGGGGGGGCAGGGAAATCCCAAATCCAGCGAGGGCTGGGCTCCCATCTTAGAGCCACTGGGTGCTGTCCCTTGCCCTCAGTGCTGGCCTGGCCCTGTCACAGCCACCAGCCTGAGCTCAGTGCGGTGACACCCGGCCGTGTCCCACATCCTGACGGAGCCTTCCCCTCTCTCCTTCTCTCCCCCCTTGCTGCCAGCAGTTCCCTACCAGCAGAACCCCTACACGCCCGGGAGCAGCTCCTCTGCCATCCAGTGCTACCGCTGCGGGGACACCTGCAAGGGCGAGGTCGTGCGTGTGCAGAGCAACCACTTCCACATCCGCTGCTTCACCTGCCAAGGTACGACCAGGCTCCCCAGAAAGCTCCTGGCCACCGTGTCCCACAGCCCTGGGGACAGACCTGCCTGGCCACGGAGACGGCAGCTGCAGGGGGGATGTGGTGGGGCACGGGGCAGGCAGAGCCCCTGAGTGATGCTAGCGCCAGTGTCACCACCCTGGAGCAGCCTGCAGGTCCCAAACGTGCTCAGCTGTGCCTGGGGGGGTCACTGTGTCCTTCAGCTGCTCCCAAAGCGGGAGGAGGAGCAGCGGGAGGAGGCACTGCCAGCCTGGCTGAGAGGCAGCGAGGTGGGGAAATGCCCAGAGCAGCTCCTGACAGAGCTGGGGCTGGCTGACACATCCCTGTGACATCCCTGCCACCTGCCCATGGCATGCAGCTGGGACCTGGTGCCCCCCAGGGCTGGCAGGAGTGCAGCAGAGCTTCTTTGGATCCTCCTGGAGCTGCAGGGCTGTGAAGCCTCGTGGTGCAGAGCTGCTGCTGAAGGGCTCCTCAGGAGCAGCTGCTCTCAACCAGCTTCTGCAGGCTCTGAAATTCCCATTCCAGGGCTTTTTCAAGGCCTCTGCTCTTCCAAGCTCCCTGTGCTGAGCATGATCCCATCCCCCTGGTCACCCTCTGGGGTCTGGCTGCAGGTGACACTCCCTGGGCTGTCCCCACCCTGCTGCAGCCCTGTCCCCCGTGGGGTGGGCAGCCCCAGGTTTTTGGGAGGGGGGATCTGTCCCGGGATGCCCTCAGGGCTGACTTGCACCCCGAGCTGAGCTCACTGCCCTTTCCCAGCTCCAGCGGGGGCTGAGCATCCAGACAAAGAGCTCAGACAGCTTCAAAGGGAGCAGGAGCCAGCGGGGAGAGCCTGGCAGAGCTCACCGCCCGATTTCCAAGTGAAAGGGAATAAATAATGAGAGGAAATCCTCCTGTCTCACCTTCCCTGGCAGCTCTCACCTCCTGCCACCTCTGGCTGGCTCCAGCCCCGCTGCCTGTCCCCAGGAGCTGGCACAGGAGTGAGCCATGGGATGTGCTGTTCCCACAGCAAACGGGGCACAGAGCAGCCTCGTTCTACCTCGCATTTGCTTGCTGATGCTGTCCCCGAGCTGCTGGCCTGTCCCCCGCTGCTGACAGGATGTCTGGGTGACCCAGATTCCCCTGCTGGGTACCCCAGCTCCAGGGAGCAGCTGGGCCAAGGGATGCTGCCCAGGGCAGGAGCTGCATGCGTGTCCCCTGCCACCCAGGGCTGCCCCACAGCTCCATCAGGGACAGCACAGAGGGGGCTGAAGGACAACCACAGACCAAGGTGGGCTGTGCCAGCAGGTGCCCAGTCGCTCTGTGGTCCCCTGCACACCCTGTCACCTTGCAGATGGGCTGGGCATGGTGCCAAGGCTCCAGGAGCGCCCTGTGCCACCCCAGTGCCAGGAGCGCCCTGTGCCACCCCACCCCGGTGCCAGGAGCACCCTGTGCCACCCCAGTGCCAGGAGCACCCTGTGCCACCCCAGTGCCAGGAGCGCCCTGTGCCACCCCAGTGCCAGGAGCACCCTGTGCCACCCCACCCCGGTGCCAGGAGCACCCTGTGCCACCCCACCCCAGTGCCAGGAGCGCCCTGTGCCACCCCAGTGCCAGGAGCGCCCTGTGCCACCCACCCCAGTGCCAGCAGCGTCCTGTGCCACCCCAGTGCCAGGAGTGCCCTGTGCCACCCCAGTGCCAGGCTCTGCTGCTCTGCAGGTCCCTGTGGCTGGGGAGGCCGTAGGAGGGAGACGATGCTGAGGCCAGCGCTGGCCGCGTCTGCCTGGATTGCTGTGCCAGGCCACCACCCGCCCTTCCCGGAGCAGGGAGGGAGCCGGGCTGGGCCGGGCAGCCGCGTTAAACCGGGCCGGGAGGGAGCCGGGCTGGGCCGGGCAGCCGCGTTAAACCGGGCCGGGAGGGAGCCGGGCTGGGCCGGGCAGCCGCGTTAAACCGGGCCGGGAGAGCTCCGGGAGCCCCGGGAGCTGCTCCGCCAGGGCAGGGCTCCATGCCGGCCCTGCAGGTGGCTCAGCACGGAGCCGGCAGGGACAGCGCCCCTCGCCCCTGTCCCCGGGGCGCTGCCAGCCCTGTGCTCACCCTGCTCACACCCGGAGAGGGGCAGGCGGAGGGGCCGAGCGCAGGCGGGTCGGGAGGGGATGCCCGGGCCGGGCCGTGCCGTGCCCGGGGCGCCGCAGTGCGGGGCTCCCTGCCGGCGCCGGCATTCCCTGCGGGAGCCGCCCCATCCCGCAGCCCGACACTGACATCTTGTGGGAGTCCCCAGAGCTCGGCTAGCGAGGGAAACCCTCGGAGATCCCCGCGGGAGGCTGGCGGGGGGCGCGGGTGGCTCGGGGCCCGCGGTGGCAGCGTGTCCTCTCCCCGGCAGTGTGCGGCTGCGACCTGGCCCAGTCGGGTTTCTTCTTCAAGAACCAGGAGTACATCTGCACCCACGACTACCAGCAGCTCTACGGGACCCGCTGTGACAGCTGCGGGGACTTCATCACCGGCGAGGTCATCTCTGCCCTGGGCAGGACCTACCACCCCAAGTGCTTTGTCTGCAGCACCTGCAGGTGAGTGGCGGCTGGCTCCTCGGAAAAGCCCTTGCCGGAGCTCCCCCAGGGCAGGAGGAGCCCCCGGGGGACACTGCTGACCCCTCCCCGCGTGTCCCCGGCCGCAGGAAGCCGTTCCCCATCGGGGACAAGGTGACGTTCAGCGGGAAGGACTGCGTGTGCCAGAACTGCTCCCACGCCCTGCTCAGCACCAAGCCCATCAAGATCCACGGGCCCAGCCGTAAGTTGTGCTGTGCTGGATACGCTGAGAGGGCCACGCGTCCCCGGAGGGGGTGGCAGGACAGGCTTTGGGGTCACCCTGCAGAGCCAGGGTGTCACCGAGGCTTGGGAGGAGGGACGGGGCAGTCCTGCAGCTCCACCCAGGATTGCAGCTGGTTTTGGAAACTCCCCTGGCCTGTTGGTGACCTGGGCAGGTGCCACCACCCTGTCAGAGCTCCTGGGGAGGTTCTGGAGCTGGGTTTGCCCCGAGTCAGTTGCTTTGTGTCCAAGTGCCTGCCCTGGGAGTGCTCCTGGGGCTGTCACAGCACTGGCGTTCCCTGCTGGGTCTGCAAGCCCTGGAAGGTTTTTCTTGCTCATCCCCTCGCCCTGGTGAACCCCAAGGAACCCCTAAAAGTCAGCTGGAGCGATGGACAAGCTCTTCAGGGTGGGTTTGGCCTTGCTTTTGACCCCAGGTTGGGAGGACCTCCCCTTCCTGCCGTGGAGGTCAGTGCCTGACACAGCCTGCAGCCAGGGCCAGAGCCAGGACTGGGTGTCACCCGTGCTCCTTGTCACCCAGTCACCATGGTGGCACTGCTGGTGGCGGGGCTGGTGCTGACAGACCCCCTGTGAGCCCTCCAAGCTTCCTCCCTCCCCCAGCCCTCGATGGAGGGGACGTGGTGGGGTTGGGCTGAGCCAAAGAACAGGAATTCCCTCATCTTCCTCCACGAGCAGCCCGGAGCCAGGCTCTGCCTCCCTCCCGCCTTCCTCTCCCTCCCCATCCCCTTCCCGGCGCTGCAGCGGGGTTACCCGAGGACACCACGCCTCGCTGACGGCTGCTGCAGGCTCACGGAGCCGGTCCCTCCCCGCCCCGGTGGCCCCGGTGGCCCTGGCAGTGCCACCAGCAGGGTGGCAGGGAGCCGTGCGGGCTGCTGGCGCATCCCATAGCGAAGGCATCCCTGGGAGGAGGATGCCGAGCCTCTCCCTGCAGCCCCAGCCCTGCAAACAGCCCCAGAACGAGGGAGCAGATCCTGCTTTTGTCCAGGGCTCTGAAATCCTCCAGGTGGGGATTTGGCACGGGGCCGGGCCGGGCTGGCTGCTCCGGCTTCCCCGTGGCAGGGACGGGGTTAAAGCGAACCCTCTCCGGGCGGACCCGCAGCCCAGGGGAGGAGAGGAGAGAGGAGTGAAGGTCAGGGCTCCGCGGCCCGTGTGCTTCCTGCCGGCAGCCAGGGCAGGAAGGGAGGCCGGACAGCACAGCCCTTCCTCTGCCGGCCACTTCCCAGCCTTGGGCAGCTGCCAGCCCAGCGGGGCCCTCCCACAGCCCAGCGCGCAGCAAGCCAGGCTGGAAAAGACCCTTGAGGTCATCGGGCCCAAGCTGTGACCCAGCAGCTCCTCAGCAGCGAAACGCTGGCGCCGGGTGCCACCTCCAGGCTCTCCTAAGCCAGCCAGGGACTCCAGGTGACTCCTGGGCAGAGCATCCCAGTGCCCAGCCGCTGTTTCAGATGAGAATTCGTCCCTGGTGTCCAGCTGGCCTGGCTCAGAGTGCTCACCCCGAGGGAAGCCCAGCTCAGGTGTACCGTTTCGCCCGGGGGTTTGGAGCTGATCTGATAAGCTCTCAACACCCCAACGTTACACCCCAGAATAGCTCAGCATTCGTTGGGAGGCATAAAAGGAGCAGGAGGCTGATGTGACAGCGTCAGGAACAAAAAAGGTTTAATAAAGGCAAAATAACAAACTCAAAACCGACCCAGGTGCAACAGGTCTGTGCTCCCGGTACAAGACACCTCACAAAAGCGATTTGGTTTCTTTGTTCTGTCCTTTTCTACTCAATGGCCCAGGCGGGACCTTTTGGCTCATGGCCAATTAGCTGTCCCCAAACTTGAGGTGAAGTCCCCAAGGTCCTATCAGTGACTTCTCTACCTGATCACCGGGAGAAAGTTCTGGCTCTTTCCTTTTTGGGGGACAGAGGAAGGTTCTGTCACTCTGTCCATAACGGGCACATTCCTACACTCAGGGCTGTGCCTGGGTGCCAGCAGGACCTCCCAGGTCCCAGCCTTCCCGTGCTGGGGACAAGCAGAGGTGACAGATTGCCACGGGGAAATGATCCCCACGAGGCTGCCTCGGGAGCAGGGTGTTTGGAACAGCACTGGGGTATTTTCGGGGCTCCCCAGACGGAGGAGGAAGGAATGAATCTGGCTCCGTGTTCTTAGAAGGATAATTTATTATTTTATGATCTATGTTATATAAAAGAATATTATACTAAAGAATAGAGAAAGGACACAGACAGAAGGCTAAAAATACATTTTCATACTAATGGAAACTTGTGACTCCTTCCAGAGTCCTGACACATCTGGACAAGCAAAACACAGGAGCAGCAAATCAGACAATTGTTTTCCCTTCTCTCTGAGGCTTCTCAGCTTCCCAGGAGAAAATCCTGGGCAAAGAGATTTTTCAGAAAATACGGTGGTGACACGGCATCCTCCGTGGCTCATCCCCCAGGGCAGGGCTTTCCTCGGGGGGTGAGGGCACTGTCACACGGCCGCGGGGGGCGTCCCCGTGTGCCCACATCCCCTGCTGTCCCCCCAGACTGCGCCGGCTGCAAGGAGGAGATCAAGCAGGGCCAGTCGCTGCTGGCCCTGGAGAAGCAGTGGCACGTCAGCTGCTTCAAGTGCCAAACGTGCGGGGTCATCCTCACCGGCGAGTACATCAGCAAGTGAGTGCCACCTCCGGGCTGGCCGCGGGGCTGGGGCCGGCACTGGGCTGGCACTGACCCCTCTGTGCCTGTCCCTGGCAGGGATGGCATCCCGTACTGCGAGTCCGACTACCACGCCCAGTTCGGCATCAAGTGCGAGACCTGCGACCGCTACATCAGCGGCCGCGTCCTGGAGGTGAGTGCCGGGGCTGGGACGGGGACTGCCCCGGGGAGGTGGGCCAGGGTGCCACCCTCCATCCCTGGGCGCCGTGCGGCAGCTCTGTCACAGCCTGGCCAGCTCCTCGGGAGGGTGGGACAGGGGGAGCAATGCCGGATCCCAGAGCTGGGGCACAGCGGGAGTGACAGCTCTGTCACAGCCTGGCCACCTCGTCTGGAGGGTGGCAGGGGGGGAGCAATGCCAGCCCTTGGATCCCAGAGCTGGGGACACAGCGGGAGTGACAGTGGCAGCTCTGTCACAGCTCGGCCACCTCCTTGGGAGGGTGGGAGAGGGGGGAGCCCTTGGATCCCGGAGACTGGGACACAGCAGGAGTGCCAGTGGCAGCTCTGTCACAGCCTGGCCACCTCCTCGGCAGGCGGGGAGAGGGGGGAGCAATGCCAGCTCCTGGATCCCGGAGCTGGGGACACCGCGGGAGTGCCAGTGGCAGCTGGGACACTCTGGGCTGTGGGAGATCGGCCCCCAGCAGCTGCTGCCATGCCGGGCGCTGGGTGTCCCCCAGCCCATCCCTGTGCCGGCAGCCTCCCGTTGCCTTGGAAACGCATCCCGCAGTGCTGCCGAGCCCGCCGCGGGGCTGCGGCACCCTGCCCGCGGGCACCGACCCCTGGAACAGCCCCTGGCACGGCAGGAACCGGGCAGGGGGTGCCCTGCACCGGGGGAGGCTGCGCTGGGCACCAGGGGCTGCTCGGGCAGAGCCAGGGACGGATGCAGGGACTGCCCAGGGATGCCACCATGGACGCAGGGACTGCCCAGGGATGCCACCATGGTCACAGGGCTTGTCCAGGGATGCCACCATAGATGCAGGGACTGCCCAGGGATGCCACCATGGACGCAGGGACTGCCCAGGGATGCCACCATGGTCACAGGGCTTGTCCAGGGATGCCACCATAGATGCAGGGACTGCCCAGGGATGCCACCATGGGTGCAGGGACTGCCCAGGGATGCCACCATGGACGCAGGGACTGCCCAGGGATGCCACCATGGTCACAGGGCTTGTCCAGGGATGCCACCATGGGTGCAGGGACTGCCCAGGGATGCCACCGTGGACACAGGGCTTGTCCAGGGATGCCACCATGAGTGCGGATGCAGGGGTGTTCATTGCCCTCTCTGTCAGAGTGGGACGTGGAAAGGGTGCCTTTAAATCATTTCAGGCACTGAGGAGCCTCCTGGTGCTATGCTGGCAGCCTCCAGGCTGTTCCCAGCTGCCGCAGGCTGCCCAGCCAGGCTGGGATGATTAATGAGTCTTTAGGGGCCGGGTGATAACGAGCAGCTCCCTTCCCTCGCAGCTCCACCAGCCTTGGACCAGCTGCAGCAACAGCCAGAGTAAAGGAACAAGGGTTGTGCGTGGTTCTGGAGGAGTACTGGGTGGCTTTTGGAGGGGGTGTGTGATGAAATGAAGGTTGGGAATGGGCTGGGCCAGCCCTGGGGGAGCAGCCAGCCTCCCTTCATTGGGAATGGTTTGGGATGCCATGGGGCCGGCCCCTCCCTGCACTGTGAGGAAAGGAAGAGGGGTCCAAACCCTCCAAACTCACCCTCCTGCCCGTCCTAAAGCCTTCCACTCGTTTTTGGCATAAACTGGAGGGCCTGACTGCCATCTGCCCCCCAAGGACACCGAGTTCCAGGTTGGTTTTAGGGGCAGGTTCTCAGTTATCCTTGCAGCAAATTTCCCCGCTGATCCTCCTGTTTCCATCCCCCTGTACCACAGCCCTCTTCTTTATGAGCAAAAGCCTCGTCTTCCCTGTGCCACCTTCAATGACTCTCCCTCTGCCCCTGGTTTATTATGGAGTAAAAAGATCTTCAGGGTTGAGCTGTGCCAGGCCGGGCTCCTGCAGCCCTGAGCTGGCTCCCAGCCCGTCACTGAAATGCTGGCAGACACGAGGAGGGGAGCGAGCTCCCAATTTCAGCTGTTAGCCCTGTCCAAGGGCAGCCCAGCCTCCTCCCAGCCGGGCTCAGCCTGTCCCCAGCACTGAAATCGGAGCAGAGGAACCGGGGGAAGGTCCTTGAGGGAGAGGAGCCGGCAGGGATGGACGGGGAGCTCTTTGGGGTCCTCCTTGTCCCTTTGCTGCTTCCCTGCTGTGACACCTGGGGCCAGGTGTGCTGGTTTCGTTCAGATCTGTGGAGGAAGAGCCGGTGCCAGCCTGGCTGCAGAGGGTGTGGCCGTTCCCAGGGTGCTGGCTTTGTAGGGACACTGTCCCTGCTGGCCTGGGACCCCTGGCTCTGCTGGGTGCGGAAGGATTTGAGGGGAGCAGAAGCTCCTGGTCTGACTCGTAGCCCAGCAGGTTGCAAATGGAGATGAAGCCCTCTCTGGTTTCCTCCATGGGACATGGATCCTTCCAAGGCCACCCCAGTTTGCTCAGTGGTCACTGTGGGCAGCAGGGAGGGCTGGCGGGGTCCCTCAGGGACAGGGGACAGGGGACAGGGGACAGGGCCAGGGCCAGGTCAGCATGTCCTGCTGGCTCAGGGCTCCTCTCTGCTCTCCTCGCAGGCAGGAGGGAAGCACTACCACCCCACGTGTGCCAGATGTGTGCGCTGCCACCAGATGTTCACAGAGGGAGAGGAGATGTACCTGACAGGTATCTGTGACAGCAGGGCTGGGGACACTGTGGGGCTCCTCCTGGCACCTGGAAGGGTCTCTGTGTGCAGCAGTGCCAGGGACCCCCCTCCCACTGCTCTGCGGAAATCCCTGAATCCATCAGCCCTGCCCCTGAGCTGGGAGCTTCTCATCTCCCACACACCCGGGCAGTGCCACCCCTGCCCACTCCAGCCCAAAGGAAGGGGGTGTTGTGGTGTCCCCAGTGTCACCCCACACCCAGGCAGTGCCACCCCTGCCCACTCCAGCCCAAAGGAAGGGGGTGTTGTGGTGTCCCCAGCTGGGTGTCACCCCACATTGGGCACTGCCACCCTCTGCCCACTCCAGCCCAAAGGATGGGGGTGTTGTGGCGTCCCCAGCTCGGTGTCACCCCGGTTGAACCAGCAGCAACCGGTTGGGCCACCCCAAATCCAGCCGAGTTTGCTGTCCCAGCTGAGGCTTGGCCCCTGCCCTGTTCCATGCCTCATCACAGACGCTCGGTCTCACTGCCCTGCACGTTCCCGTGGCACTGCTGGAGGTGGCAGGGGGACGTGGCTGAGCCCGGGCAGGGGGGACGGTGTGTGAGCACTGTCCCTTTGCTCTTGCAGGCTCTGAGGTGTGGCACCCCATCTGCAAGCAGGCAGCCAGAGCAGAGAAGAAGCTGAAGGTAGGCACCAGGGCGAGGGGCATCTTGAGGGGTGGCACGTCCTGGGTGCCACTGTCCTGAGTCCCTGCTGGAACTGTTCACACCTGGAGTGGCTTCCTGAGGCTGCCCAGAGGATGGCGGGTGGCCGTGCTGGGGCTGTGACAGTGACATTCAGCCCCGAGCCAACAATCTGCCTGCTCGGGAGCCCTCCTTGCCCTGCTCTCACTGCCCTCCCCGTTTGTGCCTCCACAGCACAGGAGGACGTCAGAAACCTCCATCTCACCCCCTGGCTCCAGCATCGGCTCCCCGAACCGGGTCATCTGCGTAAGTGCAGCCTGCTCCTCCCCCAGGGGTGGCGGCAGCAGCTGCCAGAGCTGCTCTCCAGCGGGACCAGCCCAGAATTTGGGGACAGCGCGGGGACGAGTCCCCCAGTGCTGCAGCACGCCGTGCCGCCAGGGCCGTGGCGCAGCTCAGGAGCGCTCAGGGGCACAGCCCTGCCCTCCCAGCTCCTCTCCCTCCCCCTGCTGCCTCTCAGGCCTCTCCTCTTACCTGTCCCCGCTGCTGCTGGGGTGACAGTGTGTGGTTTTTGCAGGGCAGCTAGGACGAGGGAAGAGACGAGAATCTTGACTCCATTTGTTAGAAGGTTGATTTATTGTATTATTATATATGTTATATTAAAACTATACTAAAAGAATAGAGAGAAAGGAATTATTAGAAGGTTAGATAAGAATAGAATGGAGTGAACAACAAAGTCTTGTGATTGACTAGAGTCTGACTCAGCTGTATCCTTGATTGGTTATGAAGTAGAAACACTTACATGGATTAATCAACGATGTACTCGTTGCATTTTACAGCAGCAGATAGTTATTGTTTACTTTTTTTTTTTTTAAAGTTACTCAGCTTCTCAAGAAAAGAAAATCCTAGCAAAGGATTTTCATAAAAATATTGTAGTAACAGCAGTGGGCTCTGTCTGCCCCGTGCTGGCTCCACACTGCGCTCCAGCCTCCCCTCCCTCCTCTCCTCCTCTTCCTTTCCATCTCTCTGTCCGTCTCTCCCTCTCCCTAGGCTAAAGTGGATAATGAGATCCTTAATTACAAAGACCTGGCAGCTCTTCCCAAGATTAAAGCCATCTATGAAGTGCAGCGTCCTGACCTCATTTCCTACGAGCCCTACCACAGATACACGTCGGACGAGACGCTGGAGAGATATAGCTATGGGGAGGTACTGGGGCTGCAGGAGCCCTGCTGGGGGGCAGCCACGGGCCCCACTCTGGGGACAGCTCTGGGGGGCTTGTCCCTGCCAGCGGCAGCAGAGCAGGGAGGCAGCAGTGGGGCAGGGCCTGTCCCAGAGGCTTGGGGAGGGTCAGCGTGGAGGTGAAGCGATGCTGCTGTGGAGTCACAGAGATCCCAGCGAGCTTAGGGCACGTGCAGGCACAGACAGAGAGGAGTGATGGGCAGGGAATCCACCCCCCACAGCCCTGAGGCTGGGCCCTGGCAGGCAGTCCTGCAGGCAGGCAGCACAGCACCTCTGCAGCACCTCTGGAGCACCTCTGGAGCACCTCTGGAGCACCTCTGGAGCGGGGCTGCCCGTGGCGTGCTGGCCCTGCAGCCAGGGACGGGGCTGGGGCAGGGAATTTCTGCAGGGCTGTGAGGAGGGGAGGCTCAGGCACAGGGCTGTCCTGCCTGCCCAGCTGGGTGAGCCCAGGGAAGGAGAGGGTGTGAGCAGCTCACACGGGGGGCCACCTGAAGTGGTGCTGGAAGAGGATTTGGCAGCAGCACCTCTCACGTCCCCACCCAGAGGTTCTGCCACAAGGCTGGGATGGTGCAGGCAGCGTGGCCATGGCCCTGTGTGCCTCCCTCTGTCCCCAGAGGTCTCTGGGAGGTGACAGCTGCTGATTGCTCCTGCCAGCTCCTCTCCTGGCCAGGGCTCCCCGCCCCAGAGCAGCTCCGGCTGCACCCCAGCGTAACACAGGGAAAATGAGCTGCCCTGGGACCCCAGTCTGCCCCTGCTCCTCTTAACCATGTGCTGTCTCTGTCTGTCTCTTTTCCTCCTCACTGTGCCTCCTGCTGCCTGCAGTCCCTGGGGACCCTCTCCCCGTACTCACAGGTAATGTCCCTGTGGGCTCTGGCACCTGCTGCTGCCTCAGGATGTCCCAGCGCCCAGAGCCTCTGCTGCTCGTCCCCCTGGGCTGGT
Source organism: Motacilla alba alba (assembly GCF_015832195.1). Classification (NCBI taxonomy): domain Eukaryota; kingdom Metazoa; phylum Chordata; class Aves; order Passeriformes; family Motacillidae; genus Motacilla; species Motacilla alba. Next base: position 16,660,795 of record NC_052028.1, read on the forward strand.
GGCTGTCCCAGGGTGTGGGGAGATGGCAGAGGGGGACTCTTGTGTCCTTCAGGCCCCAAAGAGAGCAGGGTGAAAGCCGTCCCTGGCAGAATGGCCCCAGGGTGCAGCTTCTGCCCCGTGGAGGGAGCCCCAGTAGCTGGGAACGAGTTCAAGGCAAGGGGACAATCTCCGGGCACAAAACCTCTGCCACCTGGTGCCAGCCCCTGGCCTCTGCTGCCCGTGCCTGGGCAGGGGGAGGCAGGGCAGGCTGGGGGAGGGCAGAGGACACAGCCCAGAGCCACACAGAGCACCCCCAGGCAGGGACCCCATCCGTGGGACGCCTCCCGGCAGCTCTAACCCCGCTCTCCGCGCCTTCCCCACGCCAGGACATCTACGAGAGCTTTGACCCGCGGCAGAGGCGAGCCTCCAGCCCTGGCTACATCGACTCCCCCACCTACAGCCGCCAGGGCATGTCCCCCACCCTGCCCCGCTCCCCTCACCACTTCTACCGCTCAGGTGAGCACCAGGGGCAGGGAGGATTGTTGTTTTTGTAGGGTAGCGAGGATGAGGGAAGAGAGACGTGAATTTCGACTCCGTGTTTCAGAAGGTTGATTTATTATATTAGTATTTATATTATATTAAAAATGCTAAACTAAAACTGTACTAGAAGAACAGAGAGAAAGGATTCATCAGAAAACCTGAGACCAGAATAGAAAGGAATGAATAACAAAGGCTGTGACTGAGCAGAGAGTCTGATCAGCTGGACTGTTATTGGTTATTAATTAGAAATAACCACGTGAGACCAATCACAGAAGCACCTGTTGCCTTCCACAGCAGCAGACAGTCATCATTTACATCTTGTTCCTGAGGCCCCTCAGCTTCTCAGGAGAAGAAAATCCTGGCAGAAGGATTTTCATAAAATATGTCTGTGACAGAGGATCACAAAAACGCCTCTGGGATTTCTGTGCTTTCTCATCTGGCCAGCAGCAGGTGGCCCACGGTGGGAGCGGTGCCCAGCTCTGCACATCCCCTGCTTTGGGAGTCTCTGCTCTGAGGACGATTCTGAGATCGTGTTAAAAGTTCTTTTTCTCAACCTAGCTGTCGAAGAAGGAGTTGGAAGTTTTTGGTTGTTGTTCATTAATTGTTATTTAAAACATTTTTTGCTCGGCTTGTTGGGATTTGTTTAGCTGGCCAGCTAAAGGCACACTGTTCTCCCACAGGGGCTGGTGTTGTCTTTTATACTATAAGTTATGTACTTGATATTTACAGTTATGTTCTAATATTTATTACTTATGTTAGACAGTGACTTTTTACTTTAATTTGAAAGTGCTAACATTACTGAAATCATGGAGGTTATGAAGAAGAAGGACAGGGCACGCTCTGATTCTTTTCATCTTGGAGTTTTAGACTTTTATGTACAAAGTCTTAAACTTCTATGTACAAAATTCTAAATTTTTTTTTCATTTTGTGATTACCATTACTGCGCTATTTAAACTTTTGTGACTTTTAACTCTTTGGATAAAGTTGGTAATTGGTTTTATGGGTCGAATTCAAAGTTGCAGGGGTTTTTGGTTGCATGTCAGGGTTTTTCATCCCCCTGCCAGGGTCTCAAAGCTCCCTGGCTGGGGCTTGGATCATCTAGGAATGTCAGAGGCATCTTGGGTTCCGACATCTGGTTCCCCAAACTCCGGTGAGCAGCAAGGAGAGGCCGAGGGGAATTTGGGGCTCAGGCAGGACGGGGTGGGAGGCAGGTGACCTGCAGCTCTGGTGAAGCCCCTCGCTGCCCCGCTGGCTGTGGCAGGGCGTGCAGGAGATGCTTGTGCCCGGGGAGCTCCTTGCACACGCGTGTGCACGCCCAGCCCGGAGCATGCGGGCAGCGGAGCGCGCCTGGGCCGTGCTCCCGTCCTCTGGGGCTGCGGAGGAAGGTCCGGAACGCTCCGAGCTCACCGAGAGCCCCGCACTGCCCCTGCAGCACGCTCGGCTTTCCTCCGCATCCCGCCCGGAGAACCGTCCCACCGTCCCCCCGCTCCGTCACCGCCGCTCCCGGAGCGGAGCGCACCCCCGTCACCCCCTGGCACGGGTCACCGCCGCTGTTCTAACACCGCTGCATTTAACACCCATTTTCTTCTGCCTCTTGTTCTCTCTCTCGGTCACTCACGGCTGCTTCTGCTCGGCCCCGCGCAGGCACCGAGAGCGGGCGCAGCTCCCCCTACTATAGCCAGGTAGATGTGAGGTCCTCCACTCCAACCTCATACCAAGCGCCCAAGCATTTCCACATCCCAGGTAGGCTCCGGAGCGCCCCGCTGCCCGGGGAGCGCCGTGTCCGTGGCATGCCCGCATGTGCCGTCCCCGCTGTGTCGCATGCCTAGCTCCGCCGCCCGCCTAGAGCCAGCTGGCAGCAGGACCTACCCCTCCCGGGAGAGGCCATCCATAAACAGGACCTACGGCTCGAACCTTCCTCCTTCTCCCCCTCTCCCCGTCACCACCCGGCGGTCCCAGAGCCGCCCGGAGTCTGCTCGATCCTCGCAGCATCCCTCTTCTTCCTCCTCCCTGCACTCCTCCCCACACGAGGATGAGTGCCCTGTGCCCTGCCCTGCCTTGCCCCCAGGATCAGCAGCCGCAGCGCGTCTGCCAGAGGCGTTTCCGCACCCATCCGCTACAGATGACTATTTTATACTCCCCCTAGGGCCCGCCGCTCCCTCCCCCCAGTGTCTTCTGGGCTTGCCAGATGCCTGCTCCCCTTCTGCAGGGATTGCAGGGGGCCACCAGGTAAGGGCCACCACCCGCCCCCGGCCACGCAGAGCCCACGGGGACGGGGACGGAGCGGGCAGCAAGGGACAGGGGGTTGGGAAGCAGGCACAGCTGCCCGTCACCCCTCGGCGGGGTCAGAACCCCGCACCGTCCACCCAGCTGTTGGCATCTCCCCGTGCCCCGAGAGCCTGGCACCCTCCCCAGGGCATCGCTGATGCCCTGGGGACACCCGGAGGCTCCCCCAGCTCCGCTCCCATCCCTGCCCTGCCCATCCCATCCCTGCCCTGCCTCTCGGTGGTTTATGGATGGCCCCCTCCCTGCTCCAGCTCGCTTTCCCTCCCGACTCGCTCTTTTCTCTCTGTGCTGCGGGAAGAGGCTGTGGCTGATGCTGGCTCGCCCCAGGTAGCTCGCAGGCGGTTCTCGCCGGTGCTGGCACCCCCAGAGCGGTGCCTCGCTGCCGGCTGGCAGGCTGTGACCCCGCCCCGGTGCATGCTGTCGCTGGGCGCTCACTGCATGTCCTGTCGCTCCTGCGCAGCCGGCACCGCGCTCCCGTGCCCGGGCCGCCCTCCCGGGGCACTCCCGGATCTCTCCCGGGGCCCTCCCGGGGCACTCCCGGAGCCCTCCCAGGGCACTCCCGGGGCCCTCCCGGGGCACTCCTGGAGCCCTCCCGGGTCTCTCCCAGAGCCCTCTGGGGGCACTCCCGGATCACTCCCGGATTACTCCCGGATCACTCCCGGGGCACTCCCGGAGCCCTCCTGGAGCCCTCCTGGATCTCTCCCGGGGCACTCCCGGATCTCTCCCAGGGCCCTCCCGGAGCCCTCCCGGGGCACTCCCGAGGCACTCCCGGATCTCTCCCGGGGCACTCCTGGAGCCCTCTGGGGGCACTCCCGGGGCACTCCCGGATCTCTCCCGGGGCCCTCCCGGGTCTCCCCCGGGTCTCTCCCGGAGCCCTCCCGAGTCTCTCCCGGGTCTTTCCCGGGTCTCTCCCGGGTCTCTCCCGAGGCACTTCCGAGGCACTTCCCGGGGCACTCCCGGAGCCCTCCCGGGACACTCCCGGGACTCTCCCGGAGCCCTCCCGGGTCTTTCCCGGGGCACTCCCGAGGCACTCCCGGAGCCCTCCCGGGGCACTCCCGGGTCTCTCCCGGAGCTCTCCCGGGCCCGGAGGCGGCTGTGTGATGGAAGGTGCCATGGGGGTGGTGGCTCCCGCAGGAGCCGTGTCCTGTGCGCTCGCAGCTCGCCCTCACTCACCTCCCTCTCCCCGTTCTGTCTCTCTCTTCTCCCTCCAGCTGCTGGCGAGAGTAACATCTACAGGAAGCCGCCCATCTACAAGCGGCACGGTAAGGTCTGGCTGCCCTGTCCCTGTCCCCGTGTCACCCCGGGGAGGGGACCGGTGCGCTCAGGGGCTGGGTGGGAGATGGGGCAGGGCTTTGGTGGGATGCTCCTGCTCCTGCTCCGGGCAGCAGAGAGGGATCAGCGGGGGACAGGACCACGTCCCTGTTGTGAGGGAAGCAGCAAAGGCTGGCAGTGACACCAGGGATGGCTGTGGAGGGAGAGCAGGGCCTTGGTGGGATAAGAGAGTCAGAGCAGCCTCAGAAAAGGGATGGGAAAAGCAGTTTGCAGTTTCACATGCAGCCCTGCAGAACATGCAGCCCATGGTGCGTGGCTGCTCCAGCCTGAAACAGGCCTGGGCGTGTCGCAGGTTGGGGAGGGTGCTTGGTGGCCCTCGGTTTCGGGTGGCCCTCGGTGTTTGGCGCCCCTCAGTGTCGGGTGGCTGTCGGTGGTGGCTCTCAGAGGCGCTGGCTTGCTCTGTCCCCGCCTGCTCCTGCTCCCGGAGGGACAGCAGCTCCCCCTGGGCAGTAACTGTGTCTCCTCTCTCTCCCCGGCTCTCCCCTCCCTCCTGCCCACCTCGCTGCTGCTGCTCCTGCTGCTGTAAGTACCTGCTGGGTCCCCTGTGCCTGCCGGGGCTCTGGGATGGCTCTGCCACCTCCTGTCCCTGCTGCTCCTTGCCCTGTCACTCTCCTGGCCTCTGGTGCAGCAGAACTCCCCCCTGGGCTCCCCCATGTGCTGTCGAGGCTCTGTCCCCAGCCTGAGCACCTGTGTGCCCCTGCCATGAGGACCCAGCCCTGCCAGAGCCCCTCTGCTCCCCCCTTTTCCCTGGCAGAACCCAGAGAGCCCCGTCCCTGCTGGGTCTGAACCTTCCTCCATCCCCTCTGTCACCTCCTGGGGACAGGACAGCACAGGCAGCCCGGTGGCACTGCTGGGACTGGGATGAGCACGGTGCAGGAGCCAGCACTTGTGGGCCCTCAGCCATTTGGGTCCCTTCCCAGCCACATCAGGGACATCCCCCGCTTGTCACTGTCCCCACTGTCTGCCTCGGCACCCTCGAGGAGGTGTCAGCAGTTGGAAAACTGATCATTCCCAGCTCTGCTCCATGCCCAGACACAAATCCCTGGCAGTGCTGGGAGGGAAGAGGACCTGCCTTGGTTTGGGGGGGGAATCCCTGCAGATCCTCACCTCGGCCCTGCCTGCTCCTCCTGCAGACTCCCCCTCCGCAGCCACGAAGAGCAAAACCAGCGAGGACATCGCCCAGTCATCCAAGTACAGCCCTGCCTACTCCCCAGATCCCTACTACCACTCCGAGTCGGAGTACTGGTCCTTCCAGGGCTCGCCCAAAGGTAACAAACTCCCCAGGGGCTGGCAGAGAGGGAAACCCCTTCCTGCTCCACCTTTTCTGGGAGGAAACTCTGTTTTCAGCTGGGTCTGGACACAGAAGTGGGGTTGGGCTGAGATTCCTGCCAAGGTGACCCCACAACCCAAGAAGTGTCTGGGAGCCAACTGTCCCCATGCAGCCGGGGACTGTCCCCTCCCTGCCTGCCCTCTCTTTTGTCCCCATCTGAGCCCTGACTGTCTCCTTGCAGCTCCCCGGGCGCGGAGGTTCTCCTCAGGCGGCGAGGAGGATGGGTACGACCGGGGCATGCACAAGGTGAGTGCCAGCCCTGCTGGGCACAGCCAGCACCAAACTGTCCCCAGCTGGCTCTGGGGAGGAGGCTCAGCCCGGCTCTGCCACCCGAGAAGGTGCCACCACCATCCCTGCTGCCCTCGGCCTTCTGTCCCCTCCTGGCCACCCCCAGCAGGGGCTCTGAAGGAGGGGACAGCATCCCCCTGCCCAGGCACCCCCAGCCCAGCAGCTGTGAGGATTCAGGAGATGCCAAACCCATGCCAGGGGACGCTGTGCCCTCCCGTGGCGTGCCAGACAGGGCTGGGCAGGGACAGGAAGGGTGCGAGGTGGCGTTTTCCCCCCTGCCAGATCCAGAGCGGCATCGGGAGGCTGATCCTGAGGGAGGAGATGAAGGCTCGCTCCAACTCCTACGCAGACCCCTGGACCCCCCCTCGCAGCTCGGCCAGCAGCAGGGAGGCCCTGCACACAGCGGGCTACGAGGGCTCCCTCAATGGCTGTAAGGCTGTCCCTCTGTCTGTCTGTCCCACCCAGCACGGCCCCAGCCCCTCGGGAGCTCTGCGGGGTGGAGAGGGAGGAATGGGATGAGGGAAGGGCTGATGAGAGGTGCTGGGCATGGAGCTGGGCTCGGGAGGGTCTTTTCCTCTCTGGAGGGTCCCATCCATCCGCTGTGCCCCAGCTGGGATGGGGCAGTGCCCAGTGGGCAGCCTGAGATGGCTGAAGGGTCCCTTGGCAGCACAGCCATGCCCAGGCGCCATCACCTCTTCTGGGCTGGCACCTCTGGGACCTCCTGGCACCCCACGGCTGCCTCGCTTGCCCTGCTCTTCTCATAGAGCCCCCAGGGCCCCCAGCCTGCCCTCAGGGCCACAGGGGGCATGGGGGGAGCACTCCAGAGCCCGGCAGCACAGCTGGCCCTGCCCATTCCATGCTCTCCTTCCTCGCGGCACATCCGCCCTCACGGAGCTGGCTGGGGGTGCTCAGAGAGCCCCTCAGCCCTGTGGGAGCCCCAGGGAGGATCTGAGGGGCTGGGGATGGGCAGAGAGCCCCTCAGCCCTGTGGGAGCCCCAGGGAGGATCTGAGGGGCTGGGGATGGGCAGAGAGCCCCTCAGCCCTGTGGGAGCCCCAGGGAGGATCTGAGGGGCTGGGGATGGGCAGTTGTGCGTGGACGGGGTGCTTGTTCCTCTGACAGCAGCTCTGCTCTCCCTGCAGCTCCCCGGAGCCACTACCTGGCCGACAGCGGTGAGTGCCCGACCCGAGCCCTCCCCCAGCCCCGGAGCTGGACGAGGTGCTGGGACCAGGGAGGGGAGAAGGGAAGAAAAGAAAGAGCCCTTGAAAGCCTGGGTTAGGCCAGAGCTTAGGGCGGAGAGGATGGACAGGGGGAGCTGGGAGAGGAGCATGGGTTGCTCTGAAGGGTGAGGGTGCCAGGGGAAGGGGATTTTGGGGAGAGGAATGTCAGCACAGGCTGGAAATGAGCTGGAGCTGGAAGGAGACAGAGCTGGGAGCACAGAGGCCGAGGGTGGCCCAGTTGGGACTGTCCTGTGCTCATTGCTTCTTTGTCCCTGATGGCCCTTGGTGGCTTCTTTGCAGATCCCCTCATTTCCAAGTCGGCCTCCCTCCCTGCCTACAGGAGGAACGGGCTGCACAGGGTGAGTGCCTCCTGCTGCTGCCAGGCCTTCCCCCTTGTCCCAGGCATTCCTCAATCTCCCAGGCATTCCCAATCTCCCAAGCATTCCCCCTTGTCCCAGGCATTCCTTAATCTCCCAGGCTTTCCCCATTCTCCCAAGCATTCCCCCTTGTCCCAGGCATTCCTCATTTTCCCAGGCATTCCTCATTTTCCCAGGCATTCCCCCTTGTCCCAGGCATTCCCCAATCTCTTCTCCCAGGCATTCCCCATCCTCCCAGGCTCCTCCAAGCCCCCACTGCTCCCTTTCCATCCCTGCCATGTCCCGTTTCCCCCTTCTCTGCCCCCCTGCTGTCACTGCTGCCCCGTGCCAATCCAAAAATGGTTATTATCATTAATAATCATTATTTACCCGGCTCCAAAGCGCCCTGTCCAGGCAGTGTCTGCCCTGAAACTCCCACAGAGCGATTCCCAGAGGGGTGCTGGTGTTGCTTTCCAGCAGAAGAGCTTTG